>NC_059670.1:16363636-16666666 GCF_905147105.1 Pieris brassicae | reverse complement strand
TTTATAAGTTTACATACTTTGTTGTTTTTGAGTGGTTTGAAATTTTCTCTCTACGAATGTTTGAGCGTTGTAGATATACCATAAATTTAATTGTTGCCAATCAAAAAAAGTATTCGAATTCAATAATTTTAGTGTATGACGTGCGTGTAACTTATAAAAATATCTGTTAAAACCTTTAGGATCAAAAAATACAAAAATATTGTAGACGCATTCAAGAAAGGTTGTAGTTCTTGAATAATCAGTTGAAAGCAGTTAATTTGAATATAATACACCTGGTATGAGCCAGAGATCATTCGCATATAGTAACATCTACTGCACTGCTAGGACTTCAAGGTAGAGAGTCGCACACCTTGCCCTACATTATTTATTTTTTTGGTTATATTTTTTCTACAAGGCTTATTAAAACTCAACTATATTTCTTATTCTTGTTTACATTTTCCACAAAAGAAGATATCTTGTAATTTTAGTCTTACATGGGAATTAAAGAGGGTCCCTTTACGTGCCGGGTTTACAAATTTAGGGATTCTCTATTCAAAGGTTAGAAAAAGTGGTATTTTAAAGGCCTTTTCAAAGAAAAGTGTAAGCCCGAATTTTCCACGTTTTATAAGTCTCTCTATATAAATTCAATTACTACACCTTTTGAAAATAATGTTGTACTGTACTTGTTGTTGTCGTGTACTGTGTGTGTCTTCTTTTCAATCTTATGATTCATTTTTTTCTTTATGAAGGGTTTCGTTCAATCGTTTAGAGTAAACTAATTTCTACTTAATATTAAATAAGTGTTAGAATTTCATACTGCGGTTTACGGCTCAGCAATACAATATTATTAGATAATATTTACATGATACTACTAAAATGTCGCTTAAAGAGTCTAATTTTCTATATACCATCATTATTAGTTTATTTGTAAGAAAGTATTGATTTAAATAATATTGTTAATTCTAATATTGTTACTGGAAAACACATAATGCTCTGTTCACATGAGAATTTATTAGCAATAATTCACACTTGGTTACAGGATTTCCTTTAATTTATATCCCAATCGCGCAGCATATGCGAATTTCCACCCACGAAGATCTAGGTCAAATAATCAATTACCTTATACTGATTTATTGTTTACTTCCGGTAATTCTCTGCGAGTACGGATTTTAATTATTATTTTGTTACGTAGATTTTAGGCACATGGATGCAATTTTTTTGTTACTTAAATATCTTTATTAAAAAAACCCAACGAACAATTGTGAAATCTAATACAAAGATTAATAGTTATCAACGAATACACGAGACGTTGATTTGTTTAACATATTTGTAACTGACGAAATTGTAATATAAATTTACCAGATGCGGAAATGGACACCAATTAAGTTTCCATATAATATTTGTTTTCCAATATGAAATGCAGTCTGTATATTATGAATGCAATTTCAAGATAAATTATTGATGAGACAAGCAATGCGTTTTTTTTATTTCTTTTAAAGTTTCTTTGTACATTGTCACCACTCTTGTACTTTCCTGAAATAGTATAGTCAACGAAACGGACATAGAAATATGTTTTTCCCGTTCGTCATTGGGTGGGACAAAGGTACCATAATTTATTTTGAAAAGTAGTATAGTAACAGGTTTATATAAAAAGTATATTGCCACAAAAATATTGAAATTTAAACATCTTTAAAAATGAAGTTAAAAGGTTCCACGATGTAGTTCAGAGAGGCTGGACGCACATTGAGCTCCCCTCCCGACCACTCTATTTGAAAGTTTTCTATGGTCTTCGAGAGGAAGGTTTCTATTTCTAACTCTGCTATACGCCGACCTGGAAAAATCACATAGGGTAGGTAAAAAGCACCAAGATAGGTTTTATAGTTCAATGTTTAAGTTAATTATATACAGCATGTTCTTTACTTATTATCTGGAAATGATACTGAATTGAATGAAAAAAAAATCTATCATTCTACAACTATAACTTTAAATGTAACTGCACTCAGAAATATGAAGTCCCAATACGGGACTTACGTATTATTACGTATTACGTTACTATCTGATATCTGTTTAGAAGTAGTAGATTCACATATATACAGATTAATTAAATCTTAGATATTAAGCAAAACCAGGCAACGTTGTGCAGAGCAATTGATAAAATTAGTTTTGTACTTCTTGCCCCTTATTTAATGTATTTTTTCTATAAAAGATTGACAGGAAAGCGGAAAGACCGCCTGTTGTCCTCCTTATTATGTAATTATTTATAATTTGTACTGATTTGCATGAAAGTCGTAAATACCTACGTAAATATATTACGTTTCATAAAACTCCGCCCTTGAAATCACTGAATGTATGTACACAGATTGGAAGTCATTCAATTCAAAGATGTTATATTTATAAACAAGAATATTACCAATACAACTTCTAACTCCAAAGCCGAATGGATTATATGCAAACGGATGGGCGTTCCTATAGTGAAGTGGGTCAGTCTTATCAACAAGCCAGCGTTCTGGAATGTATTCCTTCGCTCTCGGGAAATGATCCTCAGATATTGATAGGAATTGGTGTCCAAATGTCACAAACATCTGAAAGTTAAAGTTATAATTCATTTTTGCGATCCTTTTTAGGTCTGCACCTCCGACTTCTGTATCTGTTTCATGATCATTTGTGAATCTAATGCGCAAGCTATGTAATCAAAAGACAATACTATGAAAAAAACTACTTAATTAAATCTTAATCATACTTAATTAATGTTTAATAAGTTATCTATACAACTTTTTAATTATTTAGTGTGAAAATCTTAGGTTAAATAAACAATATTAAGGTTTATGTTTTATGTCTAATTGTAATGAATTCTACCGAGTTTCTACCGATTTAATTAATTATTTACTTATGTGTTTTCAGAAACTCGTTGTTTTATTTAAAACAAATACTGAACCGATTTTGATGAAACTTTGACTGTTGATTTTGGAAAATAGATATGATATTTTATTCCTGAGAAATTTGTAAACAAACGTACATGCATTTACGAAATTATTTTTTTTTTTTTTTTTATGAAGGAGGTAGAAATGCACAGCTGCAGGCCCGCGAGCGCATGCAGTCGCTATCGCGGGGACTGTGGGGATGGTTAACTCTTATCCCTCTGCTAATCAGAGGGGAGAAACCCGACCCACTAAAATTTCCTCCTGAGCCCTCCATATCGCCTGCTATGCCGGACACATTCATTCTGAATGAATGACGTCTGGCACCGCATTGAGTCCCCCGGGGGTCGCACTAGGCATTCAACCCAGGGAACTCAGGCGAATATGACTGCATACGGACTCAGCGACGGCGCAGGGGGATACTGTTGGGCAAACGCTCCTCGCGTCTTGCCCCCGCACCCCCGCCTCGCCGCCGCCGAGCACAACCCCTTCGGCCATCGCCACGCACCTCCCTCTGACGCTCGGCAGCCTCCTTCTGCAGCAGGACATGCTCACAGAAGAAGGCCACCGCACGCCATGCCTCTTGGCTACCAAGCATTGCTGCAACAACGCTCGGTAGCGAGAGGTCCGTCCCGACGACCGACACTAGGTCATGGCGTTGCCTCGACCAAGTGGCACAATCGGCCAGGGTGTGCTCCGCCGTGTCCTCTGGGGCACCACAATGGTGGCAGATGGGAAGGGTTTCCCGCCTCGCCACCCTGTGCAGATACCGCCCAAAGCACCCATGCCCAGACAGTATCTGCGCCATCCGAAAGGACACGGCTCCACTCGGGCGATTCACCCATTCCCGTAGGCATGGGCGAATCGCCTCCACGGTGCGTACTCCCGCCCTAGGCATAGCCAGATCATGGGCCCATCTATTAAAGGTGGCCTCCCTGGCTTGCCTCCTTGCCGGTCCGACCAGTTCAGCCCATCGGCCACCTGCCCTAGTCTCACACTTGAGACGATACAGGTCGCCTAGGGCCAACGCCTCTAACTCCCAGGGGGGAGTCCCCGCCAACAGGCACGCCGCCTCGAACGAGACGGTCCGGTAGCATCGAGCCGCCCGAACCGCCATCACTCGCTGTGGCCTCCTGAGTAGGGTGCGGTTCCTCGCCCTCAGCCTATCATCCCATACAGGGGCCCCATACAATGCCATACTGCGTATGATTCCGCAGTACAGCCTCCGCACACTCTGCTTAGGGCCCCCAATATTCGGCAATAGCCTTGCAAGCGCCCCCGCCGCCCCTACAACCTTCCCCCCGAGAGCTTCAAAGTGGGCCTCGAAGTTCCAGCGACCATCCAAGACGAGACCAAGGTACTTCATCTTGGACGCCACCGGAACCCCCACTCCTTCCACCATCAAGACCGCCCCAGGAGGTGGACCATTCCTAGGGCCATGGAACAATAGGGCGTCCGTTTTTTCAAGAGACACCCTAAGGCCCAGGGCCCTTATCCGTCTCACAACAAGAGAGGTGCCGACCGTTGCGAGTCGAGCCACCTCCCCATAACTTGCCCCGTTGGCCACTACGAGGGTGTCGTCTGCATAGCAGAAGACGCGCAATCCCGGAAGAAGCGCGCCCCTCAACACCCAATCGTAGGCCATGTCCCACAGAAGCGGCCCAAGGACTGAGCCTTGAGGAACCCCACACCGCACAGGGTGGTAGGAGATCGTGCCCTCCATGTTGGAGTACACGATCCATCTTTCCGCAAAATAGTCCCCCACTATTTGGCGCAGATACAGTGGGACCTCGAAAAACTCAAGTGCCTCTCTGACCACACCAAAAGGGAGACTATTGAAGGCATTCGCAATATCTAACGATACTGCCAATGCCCTCCCCCCCCGTCCACCACCCCACTTGTGTGGGACCTCAGGTCCCAAAGAGCATCAAGCGTCGACCGTCCCGCTCGGAAGCCGTACTGCGCCTCGCTCAGATCTGGCCCCTCAGCAGAGAGGTGCCGGCACAATCGAGACGCCACAACCCACTCCAGCGCCTTGCCCGCCTCATCCAAGAGGACGATAGGGCGGTAAGCCGCCGAACTGTCTGCCGAGCGCCCCTCCTTACGCACTAGACACAGTCGTCCCGTCTTCCAAGCCACCGGGAACCGTCCACTGCGTAAGCATGCAGTGTACAGCTCCCGGACGGAGACCTCCATATGAGGGAGGACTACTGCCAGGACACGCGCATGTACACCATCCGGGCCAGGAGCTTTCTTGCGGGCCTTGAGACGGGTCAAGATAGCCTCCATCTCTATGTCAGAGACTTCCGGAGCCATCTCTCCGGCCGCTTCCACTACAGTCGCCGCCATACACGGAGGGACAATGTCGGGAGGCAAAGGAAACAGGTCCGCCACCACTCTGTCCAGAAAGGCCGGCTCCAGACTCTCCACAAGAGGCATTCCCGCACCTTTCAGCCTTTTACGAGCTGATCGGTAGGGGCGCCCCCACGGATCATCATCCAGTCCCCGGAGTACCTCCTGATGGGCCCTTTCCTTTGCCTCACAGATAGCGCCCCGGAGAGCCCTCTTGCGATCATTATAGATAGAGCGAAGGCCCTCCGTGACATCGGGACCATCTCTCCTCCTCCTCTGACTCCTGTAGTAGGCCCTTCTGGCCTCGCTACATGCGCCACGGAGATTGCCAATCTCCGACGTCCACCAGTAGACCGCTCTCCTCCCCTTCGGCGGCCTCCATTTGGGCATTGCCGCATTCGACACCCTTCGGAGACTCAGACCCAGTTCGCCAGCTCCTTCATCCACATCCACAACACTAGTGGGCGCACACCATCCCTCTATAATGGCCATCTCCTCCGCAATCTGGCGGTCCAGTCGACGTACCGACCAGCGGGGGAAGCTCTTCCGACTCTGGGGAGTCTGGCCCCGCACTCCCCACCTCATCGAAGTAGAGACCCACAACCGGATATATCGGTGATCCGATAGGGTCTCCACTTCGTCCAGAACGCTCCACGCCGTCGTAACTCGGGCCGCCGCCGCAGAAGCAAGGGTCACATCGACCCTTGAACTGCCCTGCGGGCGGACGCAGGTGGGCTCCGTTCCCTCATTTAGGAAAACGAGGCCCAACTCCGCCGCCCACTCCTCCAGAACCGGGCCCCTCCGACACGACACCCTGTCACCCCAAGTGGGAGACCTCGCATTTAGGTCTCCCATGAGGATAAGGGGGCGCGGAAGTGCCCTCTGTACGGCCAAGCCCATGGCGTCAAGGAAATCCTCGAAATGGCTTAGACGCTGATTGGGGGAAAAATACGCTCCAACAAGCGTCCAGTCCCCCCAATCAGCAAGAACAAACCCGGAACCTCTCTCTCTTAGAGAGAGAGGAGGTCCATGCGGCTGAGCAATCACAGCCGCATCACCTCGAAGGTCCCCCACCCACGAGTTCTGCCGCGACACATAATAAGGCTCAGTGACGACGGCAGCCATCACACCCCACTCCGCCATCGACTGCAGGAACAAGTCCTGAGCCGCAGCGGAGCGTCTTAAATTCCCTTGTAAGAGGCTAGTGTCGCTGTCAACCATTTTATTTGTTTGACAGCTCCAGACCAACCTCCATGGGAGTGTTCCTTACCACCGTGCTGGACGCTTTAAGGGCATACGGGGCCCTCCTGAGCCTTGGAGGGTTGCAGGCCCTACCTGCCATTTTGTGGTCCGCCGGCTTCCCAGCCTCTGAACAAACCACACAATGCAACTCTTTTGAGCTGCATTCATTGGCCTTATGGCCCGCAGTCCCACAATTTACGAAATTATAACCCAGGCTAAAATAACATACCCTAATGATATCCGACTCCAACGATATCACGTACACATTGGTCAATTTGAAAGGACAAGGTAACCAAAAATGCAAACAAAAAATGGAATAGGGGTTCAACGGGCTAACCTGATGTAAAGTGATACTACTCCGCCGCCCATGGACATTCTCAATGCGCAAGGACCTGAGAGTGCGTTGCCGGCTTTTTAAGAATTGGTCCGCTCTTTTCTTGAAGGACCTTAAGTCGTCACTTATACTAATTTAAGACTTATTACTATTAAATATGTAATGTACTTACATCTTTAGGAATTCTATATCCCAAAATATCATACTCCTTTGATGTTGCCCTCAAATTTCCAGAAACTACGGGCATAACTCTGAGCGATTCTTTAATGCAAGCCTTCAAGTATGGCTTTTGTTCTGAACGGGATAAAATCTCTTCTCTTAATTTGTTTTGCTTCTCGGTATTTTTCGCAAGTAGGTAGAACGTCGCTAGCATTGTGTTCGCGGCCTTTTATAGAAAAAAATATTTAGTAGTAGTAGGGTAGTTATAAAATGCATTAACGAATTTAATTCAATAATTAATAAACACACACACTAACTAATATAAAAAAAAGAAAATTTCTGTCTTTCAAGTCCATTTTTTTTAAATACTTTTTTGACCTATTTTAGGCATATTTGAAGGCCTATAATATTTCATACTGCTGCGGGATTCGCGAAAAGCGCCACTTATCCGATAATATTAAATATTTACAGGCAAAAGCACCATTTCCCGCGGCTCTCGTTTCACCCTCCTATTAATACATTTCACGGATTTAACCATATTTTTCGCAGAAACCTTCCAGGTGCGTACCTGAATGTCTTTAATACGTTAGAAAATAGCGAAAGATTTATCCTTGTAATTAATAAAATCCACGTTCTCCATTACAACACATACCGTATCAACACCAGCGAGTAACATGTCACTCGCCATTATAGTAGCAACATTCTCGTCAATTTCTAGAAGTTTCTCAAGGATTCCTTTTTCATCATTCGATTGACTGTCCTTAGTTTTATATTGTTCTCGTGCTTGATTGATAAAGTATCGACTCAAACTGAAATAATTGACTAATTGAACGAGGATGTCGAAATCATCATTCGTCAAGATGAAGTGAGAGTGGTTTGTCAGGAGCAAAAGGAGATGCGAGCGGATTCGAGACCAAGTGAATGTAATAAATAAATAAAACTAGTTAGTTTTTTTCCTATCCTAAGGCTAGATCAAGGGTTATTAAAAATATTCAGAGCAAGACGAAGAATGCTGTGTGCATTGACAGTTCAGCTCTGGCTGTTTTGATGAGCGTAGCTCGACTGAATAGACATTTTCCCGTGACAAGGGCAAGGGCGTCTCCTGCGAGACTCGGACCTTAGCTTGGCCTGTTGCGCGTTAAAGGACAGGACGGAAGCTCAGTGGAGTGAGCGAAGTACGAAGTGGGAGGGACCTGACCTTTCCCGACGATTACTGGCCTGGCCTTCCTGGTGACGGTGGTTTTTTGCCCTAATATAGTTTGGCTTTACCGCGCGGACGGCTTTTAATTTGGGATTAGCTATCGTGATTGGATCATCCGGATCCGTTTTTTGTTGGGGTAGTAAGGATGTAGTTTACCATTGTCTAAGCCAAATTCATACATTCATGTGGACGCCAAATTCATACAGTGGGATATGGTAGGGCACAACTACTTTTATATTCTATACCCTACTTTGGCTTGACCACTTCGGAATCGAGAATACTTTATATATATAATTAGATGTTTTTTTAAAAATTTTGTATTAAAAATGTGTGTATAGAACAACGTCTGTCGAGTCCATATATATCAATATATACGAAAACTTACTTTGTTTGATCTTCATAGCACTTCATGGCTTTGTAGTAATTTGGAGTACCGATGTACCGCCACAAACTTGGCTTAAAGTCTAATTTGTCAGCCATTTTGAAAATATCATGAACAGTCTGTATGAGTTTTCGTGCTGGTGAGTCTTCAGGTAAATTTGGGTCTAAGCAATTTAGCCGACCTCCTAAAGCAACCACGCCAATGGATTCTAATGCCCATAGATTCATTTCAATATCGAGTTTTCCATCTATAGTATTATCTTGTTTACGTAAGTGTCTCATTCTGTAAGGCGAATAAATCAGCTACAATATTATTAGAGTCGTTTTAACTTTTTTTAAGCAAAGATGGACTACAGTTAATTATTTTTTTATTCATTGCGATTGTTATACTTAGCTCTATAATATACTGCGAAGTCTAAGGTGAAACGGTATTTGAGCTCCTCAAATACTGTTTCAATACATTAATACATAACTTTTACCTAATTTGGAGCGAGTCTATACAACAGCTTATTTCATCAGATAGGGGAAGTAGTAGGAGTGGACCCGTTTCGAATACGCCTGCGAATATTTTTGGTAGAATCTCTAATGCAGGAACAGCGTACCGCTTGTGTGGCGTGATATATTTTACTTTTTATGTTTTTTTTATATCTTTTTTCCACATATGACCCTAAAGATTAATTGAGAATAAACTTATTTAAAACTAATTCTGTTATGTATTAAAATTAAATATTCATAATTTTAAGATCCTGCCAAAATTACTTTACGCACAACGGACTGAGTACGAGTCTAAGTGCGGACACTGAGTCCACCAATTATAACCTGCCAAAACGCAAGATGCAAGATGGCGTCGTATGACGTGACTTGTAAACAAACATTATGTTTTTAGTGCGTAATTTTCATTAGGACATGTATACTTTACGGCATCGTCGATTGTATGACGTATAAATATCAATGTGTTAATGCTTTAAAAAAAGATCAGAGGAGATTACACATTTAACGTGTAATTTTTTAAAGCCAAGTACTTAAGAGTTATAATTGACAGCTATTATGATATATGAGCGATTTTAGTAATGTTTTTTTTGTTTAATAAATAAATAAAATTAATTTTGCTTAATGCGAGGTCTCAACAAGTGGTTTTATTTAATTAATTTGTAAGTCACTGTAAAAGCAATAAAAAGTTTCAGTACAGTAAAAAGTTATAGTTACAGACCTGGCAATCATGTCTTCCGCAACTTCTTCTAAAATTTTGCTATACAGTTTTATGGTTTTTGTATGCAGCAAAATCGGATTCACCGTTGTGCGGAACTTCCTCCAAGCCTCGCCATGACTGAAAGAAATATTTATGAATTATACTGTACATATTTTCATAGTGATGAATCAAATTAGTTTCCTTCTCTCTACAAAAAACACGAATCTAGCTAGCACTTTAAGAAACATTAAAAAAATTTAGAAAAAGTCGGCAATTTATCATATTTATAAAGGTAATATGTTCATAAACGCATTCAATAAATAGCTGAAAATAAATGTAAGTATGTGTTTAATAAATGTATGATGATGAATAAATACTCTGTCAAAAGGCCAGTCGGCTCGTCCGGTTTATTGTTGTTCTTCCGCTTTCTGTAGTGTTCAAAACTGGCAAAGCCCGGGCGAACAGGCATCCAATTTTCGTTCCGTAAAATCTGTGATAAAAATTGTTAATTGTAATTGCATAAATATTTAAATAATTTAATTATTTTACATATACACACTCAAAGCTGTTATTGTATTCCTACTGGGTCCGGTCATGCAATAGACATAGGGCCATATTCGTATAAAAATTATATATATTACATATTAAAACCAGATTCAAGTTTGATTGACGTTACGTATGGGATACACTATACTTTGTATGGGAACGATCTTTCAATGTGACAAAATGTTGGGGTTTAGGAAGGGGGTCTAAGGAAACATTTTTTTCTATATAGTGTTAAGTTGATGTCGGTAGTATTGGAATTACTTCAGTTGGGCACTTTTGTTTACACTTTTCTTCACTGATTCAATATTCACTTTAAAATTTTAGTAATTAAACCGGGTGCGCCAGCGCAGCTTGTTTTTATATCCTTTTCCCTACTTCGACACGATCCCCTCCGGGCTGACTATGAGGTCAGTTCCGTAAAAGCACAGAGTAAGTAAACTGAACAACTGTGACACATGCGCTTTTACCTTAATAGTATGATTATATTTCTTTAACTAAAATTAGCAGGGTTTATATTATTAAAAAGTTAACAATAGTAAACATTTTCTTTTCACTAAAAGAAACGGAAATAACACTTCAGCAGGTATATCTCATATCAGTTCGTTCATTATGCTTATAAAAAGGGTATTCGAAAAGTGAAAAGCAGTATTCTTTGAAGTTCACTATGATATTCAGTTAGACGTTTAAAATATCTTTGTAGGCTTTTATGAGTAAAATGACAAGATCAGCATAATTTGCTGCAATTTAAACTATTATTACGTGGTGAATAAATGTTTTCTTGTATACATCGTTTTATGTCTAACACAAAAAACGTGTCATTCAGATAAACAATGGAAGGGACAGTAAATCTTGAAAATCATGACGTGAGTCGTTCCCCAATGTTGTTTAAGGCCGCAGCACGGTTTTATGTGGAACAAGCTGCCCACTTAAGTATTTCCGAACCATTTTGACTTAAGGTCTATCAAGAAAAGAGTGTAGCAATTCTTAAAAGGCCGTAATGCACTTATGAGCCGTCTGGCATTGAGATTGTCCATGGGCGGCGGTATCACTTAACATCAGGTGGGCCTTTCCGTTAGCTCCTTTAAAATCTTTTAAAAATTGAATCGAAAGAAAATCTCGTTTCATATATAACAATACATTACCGAAACACTATATTACCTGGGCAGAAGCTTCGGCATCTAGCAAGAAAATGAGAGTTGGAGAACCAAATCTTCCATCGAACTTGACAATTGGACCGTACTTTTCGTAAAGCACCTCTGGAATTTTTATTGGATCAGCGAGCATTCCTGAAAAGAATGAATATTTGTTTTATAGAGGAAATCTGTCATTTGTTATCATTATACAGCATATTTAGATAAAATGTGGTATGGATATTGCAGCACTGAGGATATAAAAGTTTCTCGGTTGGTTTTATTGGCATAAGTAACCCTTTAGATAAGTAAGAACTTTACGATAGTTTATATCAAGATAATGACAGTTTTTGACAGATCGGACGAATAGATTTATGACATAATTTACATATTTTACTATTGGGACGGTGTTCAATATACAGTTTAGTTTCAAACACTCGACAGATCACTGCTAAAACTTTTAATATAATATATTGTGACGAACTAAATATTATTCGTGCTAGATATGCTTCACGCTAGGGAACGTCTACTAGCACCACTTGGAAAAAGTTAGTGTTAGTATATTGGGCGGATTTGGAAATTATTCTTCATCACATATTGAATAGATGTATACTGTAATTCGTAAAGAAAACGTTTTAATCAACAAAGACATCGGTGACAAACATTTTATGAAAACATTACAGACACAATAAACTGCGCTCGACTCAATTTAAAAACAGATTCTGTACAAGTAAAAACGTGCGAAAGTCCAAGTCGAAATCAAAGACAATTTATTGATATTGGTAACACAATGTACTCTTATGAACGTCAAAAAGAGAAATATATATTTTTACTACCTTTTCTCAAATCAAGGGCGCAGAACGGAAGAAAAAAATAAACTCAATAAACTCTCCGTCACTCTCTTTCAAATCGCCAAGTGTTTGTTTTACACAACGTTTGTAAGGAGCTGCAACCATTATACCATCACATCAGCACCACATGACATCTTAAGTAATTATTAATAATAAAATAAATTAAAAACAAAACGCATTCTTTTGTCATAGTCATTGTGAACAGGTCATCGCCGAAACCGAAACCTAATTTAAGGCTAAAGACAAATCGTACTAAAATTGTATTGCCGTTATAATCGTTGTATCGCTCTCGCAGGCAAGCCCCCTTGATATTTATTATGAACTTATTCGGATCTAAGACAATGCAGTGACACAAAGTAATTCACTATATCAGTGAATAAGGTAATGAGTTAAATATAAACGTAATTATTATTTCACATATAGTATTACGGAATCGTGTCGTACTTTATACTGTATATTTTTATAAATTTAATGGGAACTATAAGTATCGTGAGTTTAAAATATTTAGTTAAATGCTAATTCAATGGCAAAAGTCGACCATTTTTCAACGCCTGCAGTTAAATGAAACGACCGCTCGTTTCGCTGTGACTTTTCTTTTCCCATATTGTATTTAATCTATGTACGTACATTATCTTTATAAATAAAAATGATTCGCAAAATATGTTGCTAAGCGCGAAACTCGAAAGCGGCTAGACCACTTCGAGTATTATAAAAAATATTCTTTGGACTCTGAAGACGGTTTTTTATGGATAAAAAATGAAAAACATATAAAAAATTTAGTTTTATTTAGTACTTAGTCTCTATGGGGTATCATAGCGAAATGTTGGTACTAAAAAGGTAGGCTAAGTAAAAAAAATATATTAGGGCGGAACGAAGTTCGCAGCTAGTCTATAATAAAATAAGATATGTTCATGTCACGTACGGTAGCAAGGTCTGTATGATCAAGGACAGACGTCACGCACATACACTTGTAAATAGCAATTATGCATAATAGAAATGATACCTAATAATCTGCGCAACAGGACATGCACTCGGACAATTATTATCATTACCTAAGTACAGGTGATCTTGATAATATGTATATATTTAGAATAATTTTTATCATTTTCAAAAGTAATATGTTGATTAAATTTTTAATAAACGTTATTAGGATTTATAAAGTAACTGAAATTCAGTCATTTTTGGTTGGTAACACTTTGAAGTCCATTAAGTGTTCAGATTTTCGAGGCCTATACAATATCTGGTTTTCTCTCTAATAAAAAATATAGTAGGAACAAGTGATAAAACAGAGTTATAACATCGACCCATTCGGGTCCAATGGGATTTGAGGGGTAAAAAATATGATAGCGTATCTGATATAAAAATTTTGGACCGACAAATTTCAGCAGGATTTTAACTCAAAGCATTCTTATGTTATCGTTTAATTATATTTTTATCGCCATTAAACAAATTTATAATATTCTATTCATCGTATTGTTAAGAAAGAAACTATCGTGAGCGTAGACGTAGAAAATGTTTATATGTTCTCCCGAAGATAAAGTTTTAAATTTAGAATTTTATAAAATACTAGAGAGTTATGTAACCTAAGTAAGTTACATTTATATATTTTGGTTAATAATTAGAAGCGAAACAAAATGTAAACAAACATCGCACACTTGAAGCCAATATGAACTCTTTCGTTTTTACCAGCACTTAGATTTATAAAGTCTTCAATAAGTCAAGTTTTTTGTTGTTCCTAATGTTATTAGGAATAGTGGTATTAGTTATAAGCCAATGTTTTAAACTATTAAAGCCTGTTATGCTTCAAACAAAGTGTTTTATTTGAACCTATCCATACAACACCAACACCGAACTTAATTCGTGGGAAACGTTATTTTCACAAATAAAGATTATTGGCAATTTACAAAAGATATGAAATAAAATCCAAATAAAAAAATGCCATAGAACAGCCTTGTCACTGTAGTACATATAAAAAATTGTTGACCTATTCTTAGTCCTACCGAAAATACAGAAATTTCATACCGATTACGTATCAAATTAAATGACAGTTCAATATATATATCGATCCAGAGACAAATTTGTAAAACTAATAAAGATATTTACCTCCAGGGAAGAAATGAGGTAGTTGCCCCACAATTGGCCAAGGTTCCGGCCCCGGTATTGACGTCCATGGCTTTGATTGCGCATTCTCTGCTCTTATCGCACTGTTAATTGTCACTGTCCTGAAATCAGTTAGTTTTTTTATAGTATTATTTTTACCACTTCCTTGGTACACCCACCATGGAAGAACTGTCTTGTTAGTTTAGTCACCCTCATTACAGGCGCTGCCTGGTGTGAGGACTATCGTCAGATCAATTTTGTCTCAACCATATTTTGTTATGAATATTGAAGTAAAAAATCCATCATTTTTTGCTCCGTTTTGTTAACATGGCAGAAGCAAACGAACAATACAAAAAACCCAGATTATAAACCGGAAATTGTTGTCTATTACATCTTTTATTTTTCGTATTATTTTGTTGTACTGTCTAGTTAATATGGTGGAATACAAAAAATGCAAAACGTCTTAAACTATTGTATTTTTTAATTTTATTACTAAACAATATACACAACTTGAATGACCTGTTGTAATCCTAAATAAAATAAAGATTAAAATCACAAAGAGAATAAATTACATTTTAATATATTTTTTTATGCGATTTTTTTTGTTACGTATAAAAATTACTCTTTTGAAATCTATTAATGTAAAGATGATGCTGACAGTTAACCTTACTACTAAGAATAAAAAAAAACATACCTGTTCAAATTCTTTGTAACAGCGACACACACAGATTTCCTTAAAGACTGCATCACAATTCACAACTGACGCGCAATTCAATTCGCTTATCGAGTTTATCTCTGATATCTGACAAAACAGTCACAGATTGTTTATAACAAATTGGTATTTTGGTGGATAATTTATCTATTTAATTCACAAATATAATTACACAACGGATTGGAAACTATATTTTTAAAATTATCGATTTTACCATTTCGAACGATGTTATGCTCCTTCTTCTAACTCCGAACTAACTCTGAGGCGCTCCTAAATAAAATGACCTTCACTCATAGAAATTTAAATAAAGTTGTTTATCGCACTATCGGTGCATTTGGTTACATTCGTTTAAACTATTAAAAGGGATTCTGTTCTTAGATAATTTATTTTTCACTCAAAATTTATATAAAAAATCAATACAAATAATAATCATGATTGAAATTATTGTTCTGTTACAAAATTGTAAATACCAACCGCCGTTTTTCAAGCGTAAGTCTAGATATCGAAATATTGAGAAACAAAAGACAAACGTTAAATAGGCAATACAATAATCAAAACAAAAAATAAACGCATTATTTCATTTTAAAAGTGGAACTATAGAAGAGTTCCATTTTTGAACTTTGAAGTCGTCGAAGAGAAAATAATATGGTCCAACGACGTAGTTGATAACGTATACTTTGGTTTTAGCAGGTGATCCTATCCAATCCACTCTAAAGTTCTTCAGTATATTTGAAATTAGAATCTCCAGTTCTAACTAAGCAATTCGGCGACCTTAAAAATCACAACTATTATATAACATCTGTAGCTCGTATGAACTATAAAGAGGATATAGTCACAGATAATTTTAGAATGAGACATGTAGAATATAAAATTGTGTCCAATTTATTAATAGCAGTGTGTTGTTTTTTCGTTTCATTATATGTCGATTGTTACATTTCTAATGTTATGTACAACTAAATACTGTTAAATTGTTTCTCGTGTTACTTAAAAAGCATAATTTCCAGGAAAAAAATATAAACCGCTTTGGAGACATATTGTGGCCACCCAGACCTCCAGACTTAAATCCCAGCGAACTTTTTTGGGATTATCTCAAAGCAAGAGTTATTATTAGAGTTATTCCGTACAAAAAATCTGCACTAATATATTATAATTTATTGCAAGTATAATATTACAAATACAATTTGTTTTTTTTTAAATAAATATTTAAAGTATATAAACGGGGCTGAGAGGCCCATTTATTAACGAGTTAAACATCTTAAATTGTACTTACCTAAACGGCTCCTAACGCCGAAGCCAAAAGGGTTGTGCGCAAATAGGTGTGCCCTTCCACAATGTAAGGCATGAGTTTTTCAACCAGCCAACGTTCAGGAATGAATTCTTTTGAACGTAGAAAATGTTGCTCACTCGTTGACAAAAATTTATAAGTAAATGTTACTGAAGTCTGTAAACAGAAACGACAACAATATAACAGAAAATATATTAAAAATAATTATATGACTACTACGTAAGAAAAATGATTAAAATTTGGAATTCAAACATCAAAGAGGTCAATTACAAAATTGTATGAAAGTGAAATTGAATTGGCTGAAAAATATAATCTGTGCGGACTAAATAAATAAAAAAACTAAAAAATCGCGAAAGCCATTACTTTGTTATTCGTTGTTCAAATTCGTATTTTCTTTCGCTCCAGTATGCATTAAAAAAAAAACTATTTCAAGTCATTATCATTAACAACATTGTAAAAGTATCTACGTGCGCGGACGTATACCATACCATACTATATACACGCATAGATAGAAACAGATATTGCGTGGTGTTGTGTCTTTTATATTTGTAAACAAAACAAAAACGATAGAATAGCATTTAAACTCGTCAAATTATCAAATTAAAACTAGAAATCCTAAACCAGTTTTGTAATTGTTAATATATATTCCGAACGAAACGATCAAAATCATTTATTAAATGTTAAAAATGATGGCCACAAATGATCATAGAAACACATCAGAAGTCTTAAGCCAAGAACAATAAGCATTTTTTTTAATATGTGGAAGCTTGCGCTTCAG
Organism: Pieris brassicae; assembly: GCF_905147105.1. Classification (NCBI taxonomy): domain Eukaryota; kingdom Metazoa; phylum Arthropoda; class Insecta; order Lepidoptera; family Pieridae; genus Pieris; species Pieris brassicae. Next base: position 16,649,509 of record NC_059670.1, on the reverse strand, counting down.
CACTGAGCCCTTTTACCGGTCACTTACCGCGCTTTTCTCTTTATGTCTAATTCTTTGCATTAAATTTAATAAGCTTACGTGCCTATAATAGATATAGGTATACTTACGTTTTTCGGGAAAATTATAAGCTAAAATATTATAATCTTTATTGGTCATCCTCAGATTTCCAGCCACAATAGGCATTACACGTAAGGATTCTTTATTGCAGTCTTTCAAGTAGGGTTTCATCTCGTTCTGAGACATTATTTCGTCTCTTAGTTTTTCTTGATTATCTTTATTTTTCGCTAGTAGGTATAATGTTGCTAACATTGTGTGTGCAGACTGAAAGTACAAAACAATGATAAATGTTAAGTGCTGTATGGGAAATAATCAGGGGCTAAGGAAAACTTCAAGTAAACGAGAATTATATGATGACTTCATGTACATTTGATTACCTATCATTTAAGGCTTAAAAAGTCTTATTTAAGTAATGCCTATAGAAAAGCCTTCCCTTAAGAATGCGAATAATATTTTATTCTTAAAATAATTTTTTTTGCAATCGGTGAATTACAGGGCGTCTGGCTATTATCATTCCACTGGAAAGATACGTTGAGTCAAGGACAATAGGTATATGTTAGGGTATAATATTTTGAAACCAAAAACAAAATCTAGACGAAAGACGAAACCATGCATTTGTGATAGGGCAAAGTACAAACGGACGTCCTTGACGTACACACGTGTACAAGTGCGTTAGACTAGAGCTATTGACAAATTAGAATTAAACAGAACATTCTGTGTAAACCTTATATTCAAACTCTCGAAAAAAGTGGAAGCGTTGGCTTTTTGCATTGTCGTTGGTTAGTTAAAAATATATAACTATCATAGAAAACTAATATATCACTCTTTAAATGAATAATTAAAAAAAAATTTTTAATTATTAGTTTTTTTTAATTATTATAATAAGCTAGAAATCGAGTGAAAATGTGAGTGAGTTGTGTCTTGCGTCAGCAAGAAAAATCAGTTTCATCACTGACAAATTTATCTTTACAAATTTATTTTTCTGTCACACAAATCGCTTGTAACAGTGCGAGACTATATTAGTATATATATATCATAATACTAACTGTGTCCACACCAGCAAATAGCAAGTCTGTCGCCATGATGACGGCCACTTCCTCATCTATTTCCAAAAGTTTCTCAAGAACGCTTTTCTCTTCATCATCTTTGTTTCCCTTAGATTTATATTCTTCAATCGCCTTACTCGCTTATGCTGAAACATTTTCATACTTTTATATAAATAGCGAATAATATCATCTTCATAACTGAGACTCTTATTATCCGTATTCTAGAACGCCGATCTAGTTTCCAGACTAGTCAAAACATTTTTCGGTACGAAGTTTGCCATATTTAAGTACTGAAGACCAGATTGCAATTTCAGATACGTAATGGAATGCAGAGCTTAGTAAGAAATTGATTAGATACATTATTTTGAACTAACTTTTTGAATCCCTTTATAGCCGCTGCATGAAGACTACGTCTTTTGATAATTTTCAGCTTCAGCTTATATGATGTCAAAATGAGACATTTAATAGTAGAACAGGTCAGCAAACAGATTTCAGATTTGCAGATTAATTAATTTGCTTTGGGCTATAAGGACTAAACTAGAAAAAATTATAGGCTAACACAGTCTGCGTTTAATAATCCACAATAAACATTCTGGACTCTAATGCCGGCCCAAATCCTGCAGCGGAATCTTGAAGGAGCGGATCATTGACTCCCTTCAACTACATCGATGTGTCTGTAAGCATCCAGACTTTGCACGATGTAGTCCGCCCAGAAGACCATGAAAATTTAATAATAATAAAAATTGATTTAAAACAATGTTACCTTTTTTGCTCAGCATAACAATTCATTAGCTTTTTATAGTTCCGTGTTAAAATGTATCGCCATAAACTTGGTCTAAAGGCCAATTTGTTTATCAGAACAAATATATCATTGGCAATTTGAGTCTTCGGGCGGGAGAATCTTCTGGTAGATTTAGATCAAGACAGTTTATTCAACCACCAAGAGCCACTACACTAATCGTTTCCAAAGCCCATAACGATATTACAACACCGAAAAATATACAGTCGTTTTTAAATATTTGTCGTTGTCGTCATACCTATGGTATTATTGTAGGTCTATGACTTTGAAATAGTGTTATTTAATTTTACTATTATCTGTCGGTTACTGAAAAAAATTAAATCTACGAGTATATGGACATTTTTTTGAGTATTTTTAGAACTCATCAGATTTTGGTGTCACTTGGTGTGTGTCACAAGTGATTTTTAATTCTTACTTTTGTAATATGAATTCTGAAATAAATATCGGTTTGATTTCTTTATTATTATTTATGTTCAAGACATTGATAACTAGGTGAATCTACATTTTGACAAGCAATTATTACCTTGTAACTATATCATCTGACACTTCGTTCAATATTTTGCTGTACAGTTAAATAGTTTTCGAATGCATCATTATTGGGTTTACTATTGAATGGAATTTTTTCAATGGTTCACCATGATTGTAAAATTGTTCATTATTATTTTTTGTCTTTGAATACGCGGCAGATCTTTCTAGATTTATTTCAATGTATTAAATAATGTGAATTCAGTTTTAAAACTTTAAATGCCTTACCAGTGTCCTGCATTTGAATCTAGGCAATGCATACATTGGAATCTGCGAAACAACATAGGCACTCCTACGGTGAAGTAATACTAACAGGTTCAGTATCCGTACTCTGTAACTCTCCAATGATGGAACCAACTTTGAAGTTTTTAATTGACAGAATTAAATATCACCCTGGGTTTTGAAATAAATGGAAACAGACAACGCGCTTGACACATGGTCAAGCTAACGAATGCATATATAATTAATAAGATATAAAAGAAATTAATAATTTTATGCCATACCCGCATACCCTCCAGGTAACGGTAATTTTTACAAATAAAGAAAATATAAATCTTGTACTATAATTAAGCTTGATTACATCAATATCCGTTTAAAACAACAAGTTTCGACCAACTTCCGGTACAATGAAGTTTCAGCTGTAAAGGATTGTAAACGGTTAAGATTCTTACTCAGTTAAAAGGCCCGTTAATTGATCAGAATTGCAGGGAATAATTTTCTTCCTGTATTAACTCCTAAATCCGGGACGAACCGGCATCCAGTTTTCGCTTCTTAATATCTATAAAAATAATAATAATTTTCTTTCTTTAAATGGAAATCGTCAATTATTTAGAACATGTAATCCGATAACAATTATTTATACTTGTATTGTTGTTTTGTAAAGTATGGTTTAAATATATGAACTCTTTTAAATTATACCAAAAATCAGACGCAATACGTCACACTCTAAGCCAAATGCTATGAAAATTGCATATACGAGCACAATAATTAGCATCTTCACATTTAAAAAGTTTTTATCAAAGTTAAAATTAATTAAAAGGCGTTACTGTGGTTTTATTTTCTAAATTATTACTATACTGAGGACTTCCATAGTTGGTTTTACAGTACCTTTATACTATATTTTGGAGGCTAAACTTAAATTGTAACTAAAAATTTCATAAGACTTAATAATTATATTTGTAACAAATATGAATTATAATAGTTGTTCTTGTGTAATCAAAGAAGTTAATTTAAATATGAAATTAATGGAGTACGTAAATATTATTTTTAATTTATTTATACCCTTCAAATGTATGTAACTCTTATTGAACTGAACTTACAAGCGCAGCGGCCTCTGCATCTAAAATGAATATCAGTGTTGGCGCTCTCAATTTTCCTTCCAATCGTACAATAGGTCCAAATTGATCGAAAAGCGTATTCAGCGTTAATTCACGATTCGCGAGCCATCCTAAAATTATAACGCATTATTACTTTTTGTTAGTATGCCTGTTATGCATTCATGACGATTCTATGAGCAGCCTTTTTGAAGTGAAACTTTTTTATTGGCGTTGGAAAAAAATTACTGTCACATTTTTCGGTTACGCGTCAAATTTTTCCGTTACGCGCCATCTATTTCTTGTTCCTACCACGGTTGATTCCAAGAGTTTCGAAGCCATTAATAACAAAAATATATAATAACGATAACAATGATAGTAATCATTCTATTACAATTTATGAAATTCTGTAGTAATCTTAGTAGTAATAAGGTAAAATGAAATAATTATATTATTTGTGTATATATATCATTTTTCGGAAAATAAGGTCATAAAGAAGTTTCACTTTTTACGTGTGTACACTAGTATACGGACCCCTTTTTTATGTAAGGGTTAACAAATTTGGATTCTTTCTCCTATTATAAACGAATAAATGAACGGAGTGGTTTGTCGCTTTCATGAAGTAATATTTGCGTTAAACTCCATTGTGTTTAATTGCCATTAAATACATTTCTTAAACAATATCAAAATGCGATAGATCGTAATTAAGACAACGGTTTTCAGAGTAGAAATTATGTTCCTCATGTCTGGAATTCCTAAGATAAAATGAATATATATGTATCTAAGAATCATTGTGTAAACATGAGGTACAAAAATCGGTCTAGAACTTAAATAAATTAAATTATTTAGAAAAAAAATACAGTACAATTTTAAATGATGACAAGAATTACTGCTTACCTTAAAGTCTTACTTCTTGTCTACCTATTAGTCTTATAGGTAGTAATTCATAATCTACATAAATAGTTTATTATATTAAACCATGCATATACGGAGGTCTAGGCTCCGAATACGATTTTGTCACATTCGGTGTCGAGCCCCTAGGTCCGTGGGGTCATAGCGCCCATCACAGGAGACCGAAGAGCTGGCAGTTACCTCGGACAAAACATTAGTCTAGCTATTCAAAGGAGAAACGGTACCAGTATCATTGGAAACTTGCCTAAATGGGGCTCCTTTTAAAGTATATTTTAGTTATTATATTTCAAGTTAGTTATTGTTTTTGTTTGTTTTTTGTTATATTAATTTAGTCTTCTCTCTAATTCTCTATATCTAAGTTCTCTATTACTTTGATTTTGTTCAGATTCACACCAATGCTTTTAAATAAATACATTACATGTATTAACTTTACATTTACGCAGAGTACATCTAATCATACACAGATAACACGTTAAAAATTGATAACGTTTCATGTCAGCTGTTAACCTTGACTTTGAAAACCACTAAGTCCGTGACCTTTAAAATTTGTCGGCGTTTAAATACGTGTTTGTGTTTTGTTCACACTATGTGCTTGCTTCTATTTCGACCGCTCATGCTAAGCGTTTGCTAGTTTATTATTTTTACATTTACCGTGATACTTGACGCAATAGTTACAGTTCCTTAAAATTTTCTTGTGATTAAAAGGGTATCGTTATCTATCGAAATAAAAATGGAAGACAGATGAACCAATTCGAGTAATGTTACGTATGTTGCTATATAACTACAAAGAAGGTAGTCTAAGTAAAAAATCTTAAGGGGAGACGAAGTTTGCGGGTGCTGCTGATACGTAGAATAGAGTAGATAATATAAAAACGTAACGTATCGAATAGATAGTAGACTACCAATGTATATTCATTAAGTCAGTCAGTCAGTCATAGAAGAACATACTAATGTTCTTCTCGCATGTCCCAATTTATATTAACATTCATAAGTGTTTCTTGTTACCGATACGATTAAATAAGTTTTTTATTTGATTTAGCGATGAAACATTCATCTATTTCTTTTCATTATTGATTTATATTGTAAAAAAAATCTACGTGTATTTTTTTACAATAATAATCAATGACTCTTATCGGTAAAATTGTTGATTTTATTTCATATAATCATAATATAACCAGTACTGAATTTGCGGAGTATACTTATAGTTGCAATTTGTTACGACTATTATTATTAATATTATTATATTAGTGTGCCTTCCATGCTTGTTAATAAAACTGTTACATTAAGCAGGACTCTTTAGAAACTCAGCTTATTTAAAATACTTAATTTTGTTTAGCAAAATCTAAGTTTGCTGTCATACTAATATTGAACCATTGTTTTTTTAAATTGAAAATAAATTAATGATTTCCTAAGAAATATTGTCGAATATACTATTATTTATACAGAATCATTTGTTCGAACCATTTAGAACAAATTGGAAGGTAGTATGAATTGGAAATAAAATACCTGCAAATTACGTTTCTAGCTTCAAAATTTCTATTACAATAGACTTCATTATACACAACATAAAAAAATACTGTAATGCTATGCCTTTAAATTAAAATTCTTACCTTAAACAACTATTAGATTAACCTAAGACTGGCAATAACTTTCTTAATAGCATGTTTTTAACAGCTATAATGTGTTTTATTGATTGTTGAAACTAAAATGTAAAAAATAAATATTCCAATACTTTTAGCGGAAAAGACAGTGTATGGTTAAAGATGTTTAGTATTCGTTTTGGCGCGAATCTGTAAGATTTACGGATGACAGTACTATTCTCAATAGACAATTCTATTGTCTTTGGTTTTTTCTATCGGTAGACGATCTGTCATCTATATTCATTTTACTGTTTTCTTTATCTATATCTACCATTATTTTTTTACCTTTAAATTAATTTGGCTCGAACGCATGTAAAATTATAAAAAAAATTGTATTTGGTATAATTGTAAATGATAAAAAATTATTCATCATAGAATCTAACATCATTATATTTATAAAACCTAATAAATATGTTTAATTACGCTTTTAGCTAACGTGATCATTCGTCTTCTGTCATATTGTATTTAGACAATGATGTAAAGAGACAGTAATCTGTGATGAGTTACAATAAGAAAGGAAGGCAATGAAAAAATATGTTTCTTGTAATTACTTCGGTTTTAATTAGTTTCAAATCCAGAAATATTATAAAGCTTTTATCTAAGAAAAATATTAGAAATTTGTTACCTCAGAACGTAATTTTATTTTGTCAAAATTTAAAGTGAATTAAATTAAAACCCCATTGGGTTCATAGTGTTCATCTAAAATAAAACTGTAGTTCAAAAAATATTTTCAATTCTTGTAAACATTTTTGAAAACAAAAGGTAAGTCCCCTTTAATATATATACTTATGGCCACTTCTACTTCGGCTGGAGGTCCATCCCAGGACACTTCGAAGTTTTTTATCATTTGCGATGTAAATGACTCGAGTTGTAACTGGGCTATTCTTCTTCCTGAAAATATGTATTTACATTTTCTTACTAGAGACACCAATATTCGTAAGTTTGATTCCGGTGAAATAAATGGATACGTGGTAAACATGATGTGTACAGTCCCCATCCCAGACAGAAGTTACCGTACTTTAGAAAATATATCAACTCCATTAAAAATGGGTTTATGTAAGTAAAAAAAAGATCTAAAAATCAATTTGAAAACTATGTCTTAATACAATATTTAATTAATTAATCATTAAAATCCACAGTAGTCCGATTTGTTCCGTTAATTAATATAATTAAATATTTTTTTGACTTTTAAGGAAATAAGATAAAGACTTATTGTTAAATAAACGTCTAATATAATACAATACCGCGTTAAAATGTCGCCTGTATATAATGTCAAATTATTAAACACAAGTTTAAAACAATGTGTTTAAGTAGATTATGTGGAAAACCGTAATTTAAATGAAAGTGCTGACCTAATATTCCGTATATGCGATGTGCGTATAAAACGCGTTCTTTAAGATACGTACTCGTTATAATACCTACGACAAGCGCTCATCACGTGTCAAATTATTTTCGTTGTATTTTATTCTTTACTAGCATTATGAAACTTACCAATACAACTTCTGGTTCCAAAACCAAATGGATTATATACAAATGGATGAGCATTTCCATAATATAGGGGGTCAGTCTTATCAACAATCCATCTTTCTGGAATGAACTCGTTCGGTCTTGGGAAATGTTGCTCAGTCTTACCGAGAACTTCGTGATTTAATATTACAAAACTCTGGAACCGATTTATTAACTTTAACAGTACGTAACACGCTTTACATATTTTTTTATCGTGTATTGATCATATGCACATGATAAAAAAAATATTTACGAATCTGTTCGCTTGTGTTTTATGCACTAAGTTCTTCTTAAATCTTTATAATGTAAACATCGTAAAGTACCGGCATATCTCAAACACAAAAATCGATAGACAAAGAGGGCTGATCACTTAGTAGTCTATAAAGTATATAAGGACAATGAATGTGGTTGAAGCACTGGATTATTACTATTACTTACATCCTTAGGTATTCTGTATCCAAGTACATCATAATCTTTCGAAACTTTTCTTAGATTCGCTGGTACTACTGGTATAATTCTTAATGTTTCTTTTATGCAAGCTTTTAGGTAAGTTTGTTTTGGGTTTTCCGATATAAGCTCCTCTCTTAGCTTTTTCTGTTTATCTGGATTTCTAGCTAAGAGGTACAATATTGAAGTCACTACGTTACCAGCCTGAGGAAAATAAAATCTACATATATAAAAATCCCTATTTCCCTTGGTCACGGCATCACGCGTGAGCGACTGGACCAATTTTGCTAATTATTTTTTTGTTGTATTTGTTATTCCCGGAGAGAAGGTTTTTAAACAAGAAAAAAATTCCGAAAACTTAAAAAAATTAAGAATCTTAGCCACCATATTATGTTATCCTGACTTTTGTTACGATATCAGTTTTTGTTTTCATTTCATTCAACTTTTTGATGTAACCTTTTGGCGTTTGAAATAACATGACAGAATACGTGCTGCAATTATCGACAAAGAGGATGTAAGAAAATTAAATATCTATAAATACATATAAAATAATCTTTTTGTTAAAATAAATATAAAATAATTAATTTATGATTTCTAACAAGAAATGAACCACCGTTAGTTCAAATGTAATATTAAAAGTTCAATTTAATATAGAGTTTAGGGAAGTATGAATATTTTTTTTGTTAATTATACCAATTCGAAATCAATATTCATAGTTGAGACAGGGCAACGTCTGTCGGGTCCGCTAGTAATAGATAATTATAAAGTAAAATTATGTAATTAATACATTGTAATGACAGGTGTGTCCTAAGTACCGTTATATACCGAGGTGGCCCATTATACTTTAGATGAAAGTCGTCCTACGAAACACTTTTTTCCGTGTTTTTTGTGGTAAACAATCTCATTGCGCGGCGTTGATTCACCCCCGCCACGGCCCAAGCCGAGGTCCAAGTCTCACATGAGACACCCTTGTGCTAGCCAAAGGGGTAAACGCCAATTCAGGCCGAGCTGAGCTGTAAAGGCCCTTAAGGCCAGCGAGATTCCATTCGAAAAAAAATGAGACTTTGTGCGGAACGTATGTTTGACTACCCTACCTTTAGTAAATTTTAAGTATAAAGTACCTACGTGTTCTTATCTTTTGATTGTTGTTTTTTTGTGTAAATTAAATTCCGTGTGTATTCTTTTGTTTTTAAATTAAATCCGCTTCTGTTATCTAATAATATTGTAAAATTAATTGCCCATTCATATTTACGTTTTTATGGCTCAAATTAATGACTTTTAGGCTATAAGTTATTTATTAAAATATTTCTCACAAATATATCACATAATATTTATTATATTATTCTTGTAGACTGTAATAATGTCTGTGGTGACGCATCAATACACAATAAATTAGAGTAATTTTGTCTCACTTTCGTCGTTTCGTTTGTTTGGCACAAACTCCAAGAACTTGTTTGACTCAATTATTTCAAAACTAACTGAATTATTATTACCGTATCTACACCAGCAAATAGAGAATCACCAGCCATAAGAACGGCAGTTCGTTCATCAATGTTCACCAGTTTCTCAAGAATACTTTTTTCGTCATCGGGTCTATTTGTTTCCTTTTTAAGATTTACCATGCTTTGTTGCACAAAATATTTGCTAAGTCTGAAAGTTTTTAAAAGAGTTTTATTAATGATTACTGCTAGGTGCCACAGTTTTTCTAATAGAGTGTCAAACGCTTCGATAAACAAATCAAACATTTGTAGGGCCTCGGCTGTTAGTTTTAATCCTAGAACATATAGACTACGTAACTTTACTCACTCCCATTGTTCAGCATAAGTCTTCATTGCCTTTCTAAATAGCGGCGTAGAGATGTATCTCCACAGACTTGGTTTCAAGTCCAAGTTTTGCGCTATATAAAAAACTTCATGTATATTCTTTGTGAGTTTTCGTGCTGGGGAATCCTCCGGTAAATTTGGATCGAAAAGGTTCAACCGTTGTCCTAGAGAAACAACCGCTACCGATTCTAACGACCACATCGTAATTTCATGCCTTACATTATTGACCATATGTTTTTCATCAAGTAGAAATTGTATTCTAAAACAACAGCATTAGGTCAATGACAGTCACTTTATACTGCCAAAAACAACCAATTCATTGCGGTGAGACATAAATACCGTAGGTATTTATATGTATATTAATATTCTTTATTAATGTATATATCAATTTACTATATAATAATAATCCTATTTATCATGGTAAACAAGATACATATTGGGATTTTCGAACAGAATAGACGTTTGAAATCTATTATTTTTATGGTTTATTTAGATATTAAAATTTTGAAAAATACTAATTGACTGTACGTTACCTTGAAACCATATCTTCCGCTACTTTATATAATGGTTTATTATAAACTTTTACACCCTTGGGTTGCAGCATTATGGGATTGACTTTAGATCTTAAACTCTTCCAATTATCCCCATGCCTGTAATATAATTTAAACATTGTTGATAATACAAAGGCTACTTAAATATATATATATATAATATAACATTGAATTTGAAACTCTCATTGGGCTTAAATGTAGTTTTCTTAATAGACAAAGTTATTTAAGAGAAAGGTTGTATTTTATGTTTTATTTAGTTTTTTCTGTTATCAAACAAACTTTGTTATGCAGCCTCTTAAGTATTTTGTGCTTTTTTATTTTAAACCACTAAATAAAGTTCAGCATTTTTTTTTTGATCCTTTTGGAAATCACATATTTTTATTATAAAAGCAGCGAGCCGTCAGGCAGTTTAAGGGTCCAAGGGCTTTATCACCTAATATCACATGAGCCTTTGGCCCGTTTGTTGTACATAATAAAAGACAAATATTATTTGAGTTGAAAAATGTTTGTTACTTAATTATTGTGTATTTACTCTGTAATAAGGCCAGTAGACTCAGATTCAGAATTTGGATTATCACTTTTAAGGTAATTCTTTCTATAATATTGTAAGGATTGAAAAGCTGGTCGGTCAGGAAGAATATCTTCCTCACGTAGAATCTGGAAAATAAATTAATAATAATGATTTGTATTTTTTTCGACTGGCATTGAAATAAGTAGTTTAGACACAACAAAAAAAAATATTTGATTTTATAGTAACAATAACAGCGGAAATTTTACTTATATTATTTTAAGGGTAAGACAAAGTCGAGACTTACTACGAATTATGGTGACTCCCTTATATGAAAAAGGTAATACATTTAATGGTAACAGGAGTTACTACAATAACATGAAAATACTAAAGTACCTATACATTAAAAGCTAACACAGCATGCATTGTAGTAGTTTAAAAAGTACGATTATTTGAAAGTCTTATTTATAAAATTGTCACGGTGTTTGCAATTAAACTTCTTCGAAATGGCTTGACCGATTATCATGAAAGTGTGCATATTGGTTAGTTCTGCGAATCGGACTGCTATTTTTCCTCTACATGGTAACGGTATTTTTTATGATACAGAATACTAAAATACATACAACCCTTAATTTTCAACCAACTAAAATTAACCCGTATTTTTAATTTGTATATTAAAAACTTATGACTTTCCTCTGAGGTTTATATAGAGAAAAATTTAAAGAGAACCCTAAAAGTTTTCATTTCGGAAAACAGAAGTCTCGGGGGTAGTATAGCAAAATGTGACATGATAGAATATTCTATAAACGTAAGCTAAGTAAAATCATATTAAGGAGAAACGAAGTTTGCGGGGGCAGCTAGTAGTAAAGTGCGATAAGGAAAAAGGACATAATATGCAATATAGCATATATATAGCTCTAATATTTCAGCTGTTTGACCAAATAACACTTTCCTATGCAAACTTAAAGTAGAAAACTAAAATATTACCTTTTCAATAGCGCCAGGATCGTATAAGTTTATTATTAGAAATGGGACACCTAATATCTTCATTTTCACTATTGGACCGTACCTTTTGTACAGTGTATCGTATAAAGCATGTTTCACGTTATACAAAGATCCTGAAAAACTGTATTTCTTAATTTTTTACTAAACACTACACTTTATAACAAATCTTATTACTAGTCTTTTTTATACACAACAGTTAATAGAAAATTAACTGTTTATAAATTCTTTTACAACTGCTATTTTATTTCAAAGCAAACATTCTAGTATTCTTTTTAAATGCAATGATAATTATTATAATAGACGTTTACACAATATCCTACTCAACTAAGGTTAAGTGACGGCTAAGAGTGGATTTGAAACCGCCTGCTAGTCCCAAAAAACTACGGCGTGTCTTCGGTAAGAATGCAAACATACAGAAAAAAAAAACCGAGAAACAGCTACAGCTAAGGCCAAATGTACACAAGATTTAACTTTTACACACTACCCTTAAAAAGAGTATACAAATTATGATTTTTTTTATAAAAACATTAACTGCGACAAGTATCAATTAAATACGCACTGTAATAAAACATTTGACGTCCTTTACTATCGGCTTTTATGTTATATCATAGCTAAGCTTTAAAACGACGAAGACGGAAGATGCTATTCTTTTAACATAGTAGATATTTAAGTATAAACATACCACCAGGTAGAAAGTGATGCAGTTGCCCTATAACAGGTAATGAAGATGGACCTGGTATTTCTTGCCATGTTTTGATATAGTTTCTTTTATCGACGAGAGTCGAACTTACACCTAACAACCTGATAAGCAAATAACATTTAGAAGGTATGGCTTAAAACTATTTGGTAGGTTACAACTATACATATCAACATAATTAAATTCGACATTTATATTTTAACATATAACAGTAGTAGTAAACAACAACTAAAATGTCTCACTCAACAAAGTAATTGAAAATTAATCGTTAAACATAGAACATATAAACAAACGTAACTTTTATCTTATTAATTTTATTAAATAATAACGATAAATAAAAGTTGATTACCTTGTGCTTCTTGCATTAAAAATGTAAATTGTATTTATCCTTCTACGGAGAGATAGCATTTTATCTTTTACGATACGATGCACGACCGCTCACACACAATTTACTTCGTAAATGATAGAATTCCGAGGCCAATTTATTTTAAGTCGAAATCTTTAATATGACTCATGATCGTATATTAAAAGGTTGATAATCGCAATTGCATTTAAATACACATATGAAGACACTACAATATTTATTTAATACACAAATTAAATAAAACTTATTATTTGTGTCAAGACCTCAAGCTATTATATATTATATATAGGCTACAAACATAATAGGTAGGGGAATAAGTTTCTTCGCCTTTTTTAAGAAAATTCACAACTTTTTTTAATATATGTTTACATGTAACTAAAGTATGTCGGTACCATTTTGTTCGATAACTTTTTGCCATCTTATAGGTAGGGACATGATCCCATTGCTATATATGTTTTGGGGCTTCTGATCAAAATACCGCGATAATTGGTTTTGGCAATACTCTCGTGATGTTAACCTGACACTGCCTAAAGAATTCTGAAGAAACCGAAACAGGTGGAAATCTGATGTTGCAAAGTCAGGACTATACGGCGGATGTATTACCACCTCCCAGCCAAGCTTTGGTTAAAGACGTGTGAGGTCTAGCGTTATCATGATGAAAAACCACACCCAATCTGTGGATTAATTCCGGCCGCTTTCTCTCAACTTCTCGCTTTAATCTCATCAGTTCGCAGTGGAGTTTAGAATCGATGGTTCTGCCTGGTGGTAACAGCACATAATGAATAATGCTCTTCCAATCCCACCACACACGCAGCACCACCTTGTTGCGAGTTAATCCGGGTTTCGCCACGGTCTGTGAATCCTGGCCGGGCTTTGACCTTTTTCGCACGTTCTTGTCGTACGTAAAATACTTTTCATCGGCAGTTATCAGCTTCTTCAGAAATCGTTCGGTATCATTACGTCGTACTAAAGAATCACAAATGAGTACACGGCTCATTAAGTTTATTTTAGTGAGCTCGTGAGGTACCCAAATATCGAGCCTTTTTGTGTACCCTTTTTTTTTAAATTTCGCCAAAACTATTTTGTGATCACTTCCCAGTTCTTCAGCTACGTCGTGACTACTGATATGGCATCCATTTTATACTTAATGGGGCGACCAGAGCGAAGTACATATTTGACATCAAAACTTCCGGATTGAAAACGCTTCAACCAAATTTGTGCTACTCTCACAGACACTGAACTGGTCGCAAATTGATTTCGCAGCTTGCGTTGCATTTTTACCTCTTTTGTTGTAAATTTTTTTAATGTATCGAATATATTCATAAGATTCACTCATCTTGACAGTACAATAAATAAAAATCACACATTTCCCTCATTTGAATTTGGAATTATCTTCTTTAAAATTTAAACTTTTATTTATAACCAGCCAGATACAAATAGTATAGCCAAAGAGATTTTATTACAAGTTCATATATACAATAATATGAAAAGACTTTTTTCCCAACCTAATGTGATCTTGTATATATGTTATATACTAATATATATACATATGTATATAAATATAAGCATTTGTGGGAACTAAATTGAGCAAATATACCTACCAACTTAAGATCTAAAAACGGCTAAGATGTTTATTAATTATACTAGTTTATGTCCTTACAATTTAGGAGGTGTATAGACGGGTAGACCAGAGTAAGGAAACAACAGGTGGTAGATGGCAGTGAATGTACAGTACGGACAAGAATGGCGGGATTTGGGGAGGCTTTTGTCAAAAAAGGGCAAACATATATCTGAAAAGAATGAGATGATAGAAATATAAATTTATTTAAGTGTAAAAAAATAAAAATAAAAAGCGATTATTATTAATATATTCTCCACACGAATTCACAAATTCAAAAATTTACATTATATAATATTCATATAAACATTGGGCACATATATTTTTGACATTAAAGAAAAATTTAAAATTATGTTAAATGATTATAAGTTTATACATGGCTTAAATCCCGTAAAAAAGTGTTTTCTTTCAATGAGTATAAGCTATGTTAACAAAAGACAATACTATTTTTGACATTATCAATAATCCATATTGAATATGCAAGAGATAATACACTCATACTTATAATCTGATTTCTATGAAGTTTAATATGTGTGTTATTTATAAGAGGTATTACAATATAATATATTGTTAAATATAGTAAAAACATGCTATCAGTCCTGTTTATCTTATTGCAATATTTTGCGTACAAATGATTTTGTACATGCAATTCTCGGTGTCAAGACAGATTTTCAAAATTACCTGTATAAACATATGGGCCAGTACAAGATTTATGTTTAGGTTGTAGACAGACCCGCCGTGGTGCATATGGGTTATATGCTCCACGGTGGGTGGTCCACCCACCCTCTCCAATTAAACATTGATATTGCTATTAAATTGAATAGCTTTATAATAATAGGTAAGATTTATAGTACGTAATCTCCCGATTAAATCAAGACTAGATATAATTCAAAACATTTTACCATTTTCTAATATAATACAATACTACGAGGTAACAACTATTTATCATTTACACTTTGTTCTTAAAACGTCATATTCATATTAAATTCATATTTTCTGTACTTGCAAATAGCCTTCGAATCTCTTGGGACTACGGCATGCCGGCTTTTTCAGGATGTACTTCTTCACCATACAACCGAGTGTTCATTGCGCAATTAGTTAGTCAGTCTATGAGTGCACAACCGGGGTTCGAATGTGCGACCACAAGGATGAGAGACGCACCTTAAAGCCGCTAGGCCAAACCTAAATCCAGTCATATTAAAAAATACTTAAAAATGTATACTTAAAAAGCAAGATTAAAGTGGAGAAATCTATCTAAAGTTAAATTTAGAATGGGAAAACTGTTGCACGACCGACACGACGAGATATATTAAATGCAAATACCTGCGAGTGAGTATTTCAATGCAAACTGAAGAAATTAATAGTCAGTACTTTTACGTATAGACACAGATTAATGACGTTCTTAGTCGGGAAAATGTAAGGGATTTGCTCCACTAATTAGTTGGTCATTTGGAGGTAATCTATCTAAATCCAGAGAAATGGACTAACCGTAAGTAACGTATATGCGATAGAGTCAAACGTTTACCATTTATCTGTGGTTTCATTACTATAAATTATCGCATAAAATAGTAATGTATAAAAAAAAGGAAAAAGGAAGGGTACGAAAACTGAATACTAAACTGAAAAACTTTTGAAATATAGCTTCAAAAGCTTGTCTGCTTGAAAAAAATATTTAATAGCTTTTACGACACCGACTCAAAACCTACTTGGCCTAGAACTGATATAAATAGAAGGCGATATGTGATCAATGTAGATTTAAGACATTTTAGTATAATTGGGATGTGCAAAAACAAAAGCGAACAAGAGTACGATTGGGTTCATATAAAAAGAATTAGTGAGGTTTGTTTATGACAGCGTTTACAACCGTCTAGAGTCTAGACAAACTACAATCATGCGACACGTAGCCAATTCCTTTATTTAAGCATTCCAACCGAGACAGGTCACTTCTGCGGAAGCTGTACTAGAAATTTAAGCTGAATTAGATAGAATATTATCGGGTTTCTTCAAGCATCCCATTAAGTTTCAATACTCGTCTAATTTGAATAGATATGGTTGTGAAATTCATATCCGGTTTCACAATGGCTTTGTGAAATTGAAATTTAGATATAGCGGAAACCTTTTAGTGATATTGAAAGGAATCTTAGCTTTACGTTAAACAATTTCATAATTATCACATGAATCTGATTAAAAATGTGTGGTACCTGTTTGTTAATTTATTAATTGAATAGTTTCTAGATTAGAGGATTAAAGACATATATAAACATACTTTCTTTTTTGCTCTTCAACTTGGGTTTTAACTAACTGTGCGTAAACTTTTATGACAGTGTAGTCAGAGCGTACAAAGAAATGACGAAGATTCTGCCCGCCTTCCACTGCGAGCGGAACGGACCCATTACGGATTTTCATACATGTGCTTCCACCAAAACGGAGACGAGCGGAGCGGAGTGAGCGAGTTGAAAGAGTCACATACGGTGCTAGCGAGTTGGGCGAGTTTCCCACGGACTCCGTACGAAACTAGCTGAACTAGTTTTATTATATTTCATCCATTTACTTCCACTGCAAAAGAGTAAAGCAGAGCGGAGGAAGCGAGGAAAGCGGAGTCAGCTGCGTAAGATCTTGAAAACGAGTTTTGAACGGAGTCGTCTTGCAAATAGTTGTACATTCGTAATATATCTCCTTTTGCGGGCCTGCCTCGAATGTAATAATTGATTCAAAAACCTTGATTTGCGCTGGATATGTTTCTTTTTATAGTGATACAGTTGTAAGATTTTATTTACCATATTATATATATATATAATCATCGTCACTAGAAGAATCTGATATAGTGAAATTCGCAAAAACGTCTTGATGCTACGAAGGGCTGCCCAATGCTGGTGCTCTGGTGCGCTGGTGCTGGTCCCCGCTCGTAAAAGGTATGCGACCTCGCTGGATGGAGCGAGAAGTAGGCAGAAAATGAACGGAGTAGTCGTTCATTTCACGCTTCCCGCACCGCCTAGTTGACCTCGTTGTCAGTGGACGGCGAAGTAAATTATTTTAAAAACTCTTTCTTGGTGGAAGGCGGGCATCAGAGTTTCATGACATGTCATGCGGCACAGCAAAGTCATAATAACAGATAACACCGACTTGTGGAATAAAGTGCAGATGTTTTTCGTTGAGTGTTAAAGAATTTCATTTGCTTTTTTTCCTTAAGAAAATTGTTACAAAATAAAAATAAAAACAATACAAGTATGCTATGTATGAAAGCTTGTCTATGCTAGTTTACTGATCATAGGTTATAGGTGTTCGTATAGAGTATGCTTTATCTTCAAACTTCCAATTTCATTTTATCATAGATTTTAATTCTCTTTTTAAAAAAAAATCTCAAGAAGGGACTTGATATAGAAAATAGCATTACTGGCCGTTGCTGTCCGCTGTCGCGAATGCTAGATCCGAACCCTAGTTCCACTTATTCATATCACTGTCAAATGCTCATGCATTTTATTTCTACGCTAAATAACTTTTAAGATCTGAAATAAAGTTAATGAAATGACTTCAAACTTGTAAAGTTTTATTTCATATAGTTTCCATGGAAGCATTCAACTATTCCCTCGAGAAACTGACTCGGGTTTCATGTGGTGTGGCGCCTGAAGCCTTTTGTTGTGTAGATTTAAACTTTCCCGTTTTGCTCTAGAATTTATTGCGATAGATAAAACAAATATATTAAAGAAGAAAATTCAACGGAATTTTTAATTTTCCTTTGAGTGCTATCTTGATACAAGGAGCTTTGTTTTATACTATATTGTGCTTTATTTTTTAATGATCTGATGAAGAAAAAACTAAAGTATCTTAATGGATTTTGGATGGATTTTTTTATTAATTTTAAATTAAGGTAACGTACTGAAAGTAGTATGCAACCCACGTGTATATTCTAAGAACTTTGATTCTTAGTACTTATGGTATATTTGCGACGGCGAAGGCCTAGGTTATTTACGATACCAAAGGCAAGTACTAGTCTGCAAGGATCGTCGTTACCCAAGACAATGCGCCAACTGAATGCCGTCTTCGACACTATCGACATGTGTGTATGTTCGCAGAGTGAATTCTCAGTAGCGATATTGTGTAATGTTTTTAATATTTTGTATGTAACTTATTATATTTTATTTAATGTTTCTCGACATTTTCGTATTCACATAGTCTGTAAGGATAATGTATGTATTTCTGTGATAAATAATAATGTGAATATAAAAAAAGGATAATAAGTATACTTATTATACTTTTTTATATATTCGAGCCTAAATATACTGTCTCCGTGGCTAAGTGGTTCACGTATGTGGTATAGCCCCGAGGTGGTATATTTATTACTGTAGAAAATGTAGTATTCCAAGATTAGGTTTACTAGAATCAAAACAGCTTGAGCAATAAGTCCTGCGAGGTCCAAAAATGTTTGTTGTTTTGTTTATAACGTATTAGATATTAAAATTTTATTTAATTTTAAATTCTTTTAAATATGAATACAATGTAGGTACCAAATTGGTTTCTTAAGTCTGACCTTCGAGTTGAGTTCGTCGTATATTAAATAAGCCTGAAACAACTTAAAATCATATTGCCAGAAGGACCGGTTTCCAAATTGTCGTTATTGAAACTTTATGAGCCGTATCTAGGATTTAACCCTTTCGCTTTGAACCCGATGAGTATCATTCATATTTCATACTATCAGCTATACAGTATATTTCGTACAGTAGGTTAGGTTAATAATAGAGTATTCCGAAAAAAATATTCATAAAACAACACGCCAAATGGTTTATTAGACATTAGGTATACTTAATGTGACCAGAAATCCCGTTTTCAATAGGACTGTCCCTCTTTCCAATTACGAGTCCCGGTGTCCCCGGAATGAACTGTGAGACGCAAAATTGTCCCGTTTTTACAAACCACGCGACACTTTGAGCAGAAGAATGTTGAAACAATCGTTCAAAGACTTTTATTTATATTTGAAATCGTCACCAGCTATATTAAAACAAATTTGTTCTTCTGATAAATATGAATACTACTAAACAGTTTGGATGGGTACCCATATTTTGTGATAACATTTAAGCCCACTAACTTTTTCTAAATAAATAACGTTGCGTTTTTTTTTAATTG
This sequence comes from Pieris brassicae, assembly GCF_905147105.1. Lineage (NCBI taxonomy): Eukaryota > Metazoa > Arthropoda > Insecta > Lepidoptera > Pieridae > Pieris > Pieris brassicae. Next base: position 16,629,577 of record NC_059670.1, on the reverse strand, counting down.
ACTACTTCTTTTTTGACCTATATTAAACCAATGTCCCGTTTTGTGCCATTTTAGGTATACTGTATCTTTACATTTTATTTGTTAACAAAATTGGGTTTAAAGTACTAAATTAGAAATTATTTTGTCGTTCTATTGAATTAGTTAAATGTTAAGAGAGAATAATGATGTGTAATAAGTAAATAAATAAAAGTTTTTTGTCCAATCTGTAAATAATTCGCGTCATTACAAAACAATTTTTTTTTTGTTAAAGTATCTTTGGGTTTTTCATTTTCTTCTTAATTGTGTCAGACACAATTTAATATTACGAATTAACCTGACTTAACACTTATATATAATTTAAAACTAACATAATTTACTAAAAAGCATATTTACCACATTAAAGTGTCTAATAACACTACACACAACATTTGCGTCATCCGGCAAACCATTTTTTTTATTCAAACTCAAACTCAAAATATCTAATTATATTATTTATTCATATAGGTAAACAAGCACACTTATGAACGTCAAAAAGAAGTTAAATTAATTGTAAATTTACATTTACTACCAGTTCAAAAGTGTCTTTGGGTAAATATAAAAGAAAATAATCTAAAGCTTATTAATCTAGATATGATATGGATTTCCGAGATAATTGAAATAATTGTTCAGATTAATCATGTAGTCTTAAAAAAGAAACGCGTCTCTCCCATGCTCGATTGGAGTGTTATTTTTTTATTTAATTCACTAGAGTTACTGGTTATATTACACTGCGTCAAAACTCATACGCCAGATGTCGTTAGTTCTGCATCGTTACGCGTCTCATCCATGTCATTTGCCTTTAATATTTCTAAAATGACATTATTATATATAGACTGTTAACATACGCTTAAAAACAAATTTACATGAAATATCTTGCATATTTGTATTAAGGAAGCTTTGCTTGTCTTGTATATAAGGCGTTTTCTAGTACATATTTTGCACACTGCGTTAAAAAATTATAATGGAGATTTATTATACCGTTCATTAATATATTACTATCATATTTACAATTATGCTACGATCAACTTGCTAAGACAATTTCTAAATTGATGAATGATTCTTTCGATTCGTAACAAAAACTCTTAAACATATAATAATAACAAAAGCCTTTTATTTAAGATATTTTTACTTTTAAACACACTTATATTTCCATCTACTCTGTGTTGGAAAAGGCATCCACTCACACATTCTTTTATCTATTTCACAATGTTCGTTTTGCTTTGGCCGGAAGTGCAGTAGCCCATCGATGATGATAACATTATTCACCTATTACGTCGAAGCAAACATATTTTACTGTAGTAATTTTTTACGAATTCTTTGACTTGTTGACGAGCACATTACGTGGTTGCCGCCGGAGGTCTCGAAAAAAAAAAAAGAATTTAATTAAGATTAAACTTTTAATTTAATTATAAAATGTGGCAGCTCGATGCTGTGCACGTTTTGGTTCTTTCATGCCTACGAGTAGATTGCATGTTAATTCTAAGTAATTTATACTTACGTGTCCCATGGTTTTCAGTACGCCGAGTTGCACAATTTTCCACTAGGTAACATGGAACGAGTATTTAGTATGACTAGGCCTACATATAACAACAAACAATTCATTGTTGTTGTTGCTTGTTGTTAATACAAAGGCAAAGCATATTATTTTTGAATGAAAAACTGACATGCAATGAATAAACCGATATATTGATCCCGTTTGATTTATAACAAAGCTTATAGTTATTTGAGCATCGTTCATAAATAAAGATCATATTCTGTGTATTCAGCCCTCATGTAATTGAATGTTTCAAACATATCTCTCTGAAAATTTTGGCATTTATAATATGATTTACGAAAGTTGGTAAATGTTGGTGACACTCAACAAGGTGAAGAGCTTTTAATATTGAATAAGGAGATTTTTACTAAAAGCTAATATATAATTAAATAACTTTTTATTTACAAATGAAAAATTCTTTTTGAGGCTACACTTCTACGTTAGCCTTGCACGTATTATAAGCTACTAGTATTTATTCCATAATTGAGCCTTTAGAGATGTTAAAGCTTCAATAGGTGCTTTGGCACGCAAACTAGCGCTAATTTGTTGAATCGATACAGCTTTGTAAAATTAGCAGGGGATATTTGAATTAATTGCAATGCAGTAGTTTCTGATTATAGGTTTGTATATAAAATTATCTATTAACAATTTGTTTTAAAGAATATGGTACAAAAGTATTGTGCTGGTACAATTTAAACTTTGCATATTTTGCCACATGTTACTTGGAAATTTCTCTCACATAATTAAAAGTAGTTACTTATTACACTACAAAACATTATTAAAATTAATTATAATGTTTCAATCAAATTTTTTTATAAAAGTAATAAATTAATTCAATTTTTTATAGTAGGAAGTTCTTTCATTTTTTTTAGGTAAATACCATATAAATAGTGTTTTTCTAATACAGTTCCAGGTTAATTTTTGGATGGATATATTTAATACAATGGTAGACAACTGTCCATTCCCGTCGACTTAAAAAGATTTATGTTTTTGTAAACGCTTAGTCACGTTACATTCAATTTTATAATAGTTGCAGTGATTGACTACCAGGGATTTTAGCATATAAATAGCTTTTAATGGTACATATATGTATTCTCAAAATCTCATTATCGTATCTCAACATACGTTTTTTTTTAGAAATTCATTTGCAAATGTGTGAATAAGTGAGTGTGTCAGTAAGTGAATGAATAAAGTCTGTAACTACATACTAGGCCTCAGAAGAAGCTCTAACTCTGCATAGGGTACGTTCATGAGCCAGTCCTTTAGTCGTATTTTTAGATTTTAGACGGTGAGCGGGTATAAGTTAAGCAGCTATTTAAGTTATTATAGATGTAATCTGCTTGCATATTGCGTCTGGCGAAGTAAGTCCTTACGGTCTGACCGACGACAACATCCCTATTTATTTTTAAGAACAGCCTACTATAAAATGGTAGCGCTCTGTGTGATTTTAAAATTAGACTCAGGACATACAGCTTCCTAACGGAAAGTAATTGGCTTATTTAGATGATGTGAACATGATCCAAAATGTAATTCTATTAAATTAAAACTATTTAACTACTGATTCATTTTAGTAGGTAAGCATAAAATGATGGTTATTTAATTTGTAAAACAGAAATTAAAATTGTTTCGCTGGGTCATCATACCCAGGTCCTGTGACGTCACCCCCCTATTTAATATAGACAGTATGCGGATTCAAGATGTATCTTGGTTGTACACAATGCCATTTAAAACCATTTTACCACAAAATAAAACTCCGTATAAAAATATTAAACTTAGTATTGAAAACACGAATCAAAGATATCAAAGTCATCGTTTTTGCTCTCTGCAACATATTCCGAATCAATTGGAAACCTGAAAGGTTTTGAAAATACATTTTTCCTAGAACGTGCAATTCCGCGCCAAGAATGCTTTTGCATCCAAACTTTGCACTGTTTCAGAAAGCGCTATCATTATTTTTCCTAACTTTAAACTATTTGTGATTTAGTGCTTTTCCAATAGTTTGTAGGGTTTTAGTATAAAAGTACTCTGATACAAAAGTGTTTTTCTTTTTAGCAATTACTTCTCAGGTTCTATATTAAATTATGTCTTCTTATTTATTCTTAGTCTTTAGCCTTACATATTAATTAGTTTCTTTAAAAGAATAATACAAGGATTTTACTCGTAGGGTATTACTAAATAATCATTGGCGAGGTATATCAACGGATATATCAGCAATAACATAAGATACAGCAGCCCAAAATGCAGCACAGTTGACAACATCATCAATATTCTCCACATCCATTGTATCGGCTTCTGAGTGATGATAGCGAAAATATTTATCATTTTTATTCATCAACGACGCTCCAGGTATCCCTTCATTTATAAAAAGTATTATATCGGAACCAGGATTTTTAGATACCTTCAAGTTATCGATTGGTGTAAATAATTTCAATATCTCAGCAATTATGCACACCGCATCTTTTGACCCGCCTACTTCTAAACCTAATGGCTCAAACGTTCCTTCATCGGATTCCATAATAAAAATTATTTTATCGAGCTCTTTAATATGACGTTTTAAATATTGGGCAGCACCTACTAAACCCGGCTCCTCGGCAGTCCATAAAATAGCACGTACAGTTCTTTTAGGATGAAGTTGAAAATGGTTAAGTATGACCGGAGCAAACCAACTTATCATCATACCACCACCATCGTCCATTGCACCCTGACCGACATCCCAACTATCTATATGTCCAGAAACTATAACATACTTATCAGGATCTACAGCTCCTTTTAAATCTATGATCGTATTTCGAGATTTTTGCGTATCATACGTACTTTCCATCTTTAATTTCAAAACAATCTTATTTTTACGAATGAACAATCTTCTGAGTAAATGCGAATCCTCCACGGTTATTGCTGCTGTTGGTATTCTAGGGACATCGTCATCATAATGTTGGGAGCCAGTGTGGGTGGTGTACAAGGAATATGGAGTGACGCTTCGAATAAGTGAAGCTACCGCACCCTTATGGGCGGCTTTTGATGCAGCTTGAACCCTGTAAATAACGGTTTCCCCATATGAAGTATAGTGCTCATCAAACAAAATGATTTTGCCTCGAACATCTTCTTTATTTAAACTATCCAGTTCTTTGAAAGTTTTCACAACAAGTAATTCAGCCGTAATGCCTTCACTTGGAGTAGAAATTGATGGACCTAGGCCGATAATTGCAACTTTTTTGTAGCGAGGTTGTAGCATCTCTAAAGTCTCAGTACCTCGCACCCAGTGAGGTACCTGCAACAAAATAAGTTATTAGATTTGTACTAAGAATATTTCTTATTTTCAAGAGAGACCCTGTATTTTGTGTATTTTCATACCTCTACTTCTTCGGTAGTAACATCGTTAAGTCCGGAGCCAATAGTAAGGTTAACCATGTGATCTATTGAATCTTCCAAAATCTTACTACCGGATGGTCGTGCTCCGTATTTGTCTATAAATTCTGAAAACCTGTTACAATGAACCCAACACTTTATTTTTATAACAAAACTTATCTATAATCAAAAAACTTACAAATTATACATTCTTGATCCTAATTCATTCTTTATATCCTTGATAATTTTGTCTGTAATATTTTTATAACTTGCAATTTCTTTAACTAATGCGTCGTCCAAATCACAATTGTCATTATGCATTGAATAAGAACAAACAAAAGTACAATAAACAATTAGAATTATGCAAATTTTATATTTATTTGTCATTGTTGCGCGTTTGTTATTGGGATCACTTGTATAAACTATGACAAATGTGTAATAAGTGTGGTTATTATCTCTTCTTATCTCTAGTCACTCAATTTCGAACCCGTTATGCTTAATCAAAGGTCAAATAGTAATAAATAACTAGTTGTAGTATAATAGGGATACAATGCGTTATGGTTATAATGAGAATAACATGATATAATTCTTGCATAGAAGTCAGACACAGTAAAAGTACACATTATATATTTGAAAACATGCGAAATTGTTTGTTATCACAGTTAATTTTATAAAAATTACATAACTAGTTCAATTTTTTTAAAATAGTTTGCATTTATTTATTTATTTCATTTTTAATTTATTTTTATTTGTTGTTGATGTTGGTACTATAGTTAATGTTTTAGTTGTACTAAGTAAAATGAATCTGTGTTATCTAAATTGAATAAATTATAATTATTATTACCGTTTAACACAAAGCAAAACTCATTAGAATTTACAAAAATATAGTGACATCAATCGATTTCATTGCTACCCTTGAAAAACGTCTTCTACGTATCACGTAACTCATTTGTATTAATTATTAACAGGAATTTATAAAAAGGTTAGACAGTGATATAAGTCAAAATCGGTGCCATAAACTCAAGAAATATATTGTTTATGACGTGTAATAAGCACTAAATTAAACGTACATATTGAAAAACATGTCTGCGCTGTGTACGCTGTTTTAAATAGAATAATTCAATTACTATAGAAAAAATTGAGATATAACCATGTAAACCAAATAAAACCTATTAAGAAATGTAGAACTATAGATAATTATCTGATGATAATGATCTATTATGTGGTGATCAGTAGTATATGCTTGACACACGTCGTCGTCGATAAGACATGGTTCACGATGATTTCCTACACTGTGCGAGTTAGTAATAATTACGCATATAAATGGAACTAAAGCTTATGTACGCTAACCATTTTTTTGACTGTGATTCTGTGCCTACACTTAGAATCAGCCAGAGGAGTACACAGCTTCTACCGACTGATATTCTCAGTCCGCACATGTTTCTAAAATTGGTGATCTCAAGACATTAAACCCAAGGGAGTTGACATAGGCCCTATTGAAGACGAAGAGATTGCAGTTTTGGATCTTGCATCTTCCTACCAGAGGGCTCATAAAAATTAACCACTCTTCCCTTTGCATCTCTTTCTGATAGATACGCTGTAATGTAAAGAGACAGGCGAGCACTCTAGTTATAACAGTGCAATTATATTGTTTTTTATGAATAGGTATTACTAGGGCGCTACAAGCAGTTACCTCATATTAGTTAGTACTGGAGAGGCGAGTGCAACAGTCACATTGAAAGTCGACAAGCGTGTAATGTTAATACATCCCCACTAGTATGCTCAATAACGAGTCCCATATAACGCTTCCGCAATAAGCAGTTGCGCCGCGGAAAAGTATGCAGAATGCATTTCCACGAGTAAAAAAAAAAAAAAAATTACTCCTGGTAATTTTGAGTCGTGAAGTCATATAACAATTTATACACTAGTTTATAGTTATTATGTTCTGGGGTGAATTGGCAATGTACGTGTTTGTATATTTTGATGGAATTCCTGATGTTTACAATTAATATTAGTTTTTTGTTTATTTATTGTTTACTTCAAATTCTTATGTTGACTCTATATTGGTACTTTCATCGAATATTTTTTTGTAAATATTGTCTTTGATTTAGCGTATACTATATATTTAAATTGATAATTTACGACGTCCTTCCACTGCTGTAAAGCAGTCGAAACGATATGTTAATAACGTAATTAGTGTGCTGTTTAATCGTAAATAAGCTATATTTTGATGTGTGTTTCGACAACAAATTTGTCGATTTTCAGACCCGTCTGTCTTCAGTTTGTTACCAAAGGATCCTGTTTATTTGGACTTATAGCCCCGATAGAGAAGGAGGTTATGATGACCGGCAGAGTGGAAGGATGCCAAGACCGATCCCCTAATCGCTTAATGTCACACAGCTACAGTTTTCCAAAGACATGGGGGAATGGAGGAAAATATGCCACCAACACGACCTTCAGTAATGAAGATCGCGACGAAAGTAGAAAGTGTTAATACTTAACAGCTATTGCCTGGTATAGTTGAAAACACATTGTATGTGTGTATTTTTCATTCGTGACATGTGTTAGCTTCTAATATTTATTTAATTAAATTCTAAACATTTTTATGAAACATATTCTTAAGAATCTTGCTACAAGTGCGCATGTGCAATAGTTATTCATTTGACTCGTTCGGTTGTTTACGAGTTGTTACGAATTGACTCGACCATCGTCGAAGTGGGATGGTCGAGTCGGAGGAGGGAGTTGTGATTATAAAAGAGGATGTGACACTTGCGCACGGGCCCCCATCTGATATGTCTACTAGTGTCCATTTTCAATTGCCTCCTTGAAAACTGCACCTTCCCGGCGCAGTGGAAAGAGGCCATTGTCATTGGAATTTACAAACCAGGCAAACCCCGTAACAACCCCACCAGTTACCGCCCTATCAGCCTTCTCAATACGCTTAGCAAGCTTTACGAGAAGGTACTTAAAAAGCGCCTCCTACACTTTGCCCTAGATAAGGGGCTCATTCCCGATGAGCAGTTTGGCTTCAGGCCGGCCCACTCGTGCGTTCATCAAGTCCATCGAATCACGGAGCACATCCTCTCCGAGATGAATAGCTCCCTGAAACCGAGAGCCACGGGTGCGCTCTTCTTCGACATAGCGAAAGCTTTCGACAAGGTCTGGCACAACGGCTTGGTTTACAAGCTCTACCACCTTAATGTGCCACTAAGACTCGTGCGTATCGTACACGACTTCTTGTCCGACCGCTCAATGCGCTATCTTGTAGAAGGAACGTTATCGTCTCCTCGCCCCATCATGGCCGGAGTCCCTTAGGGCTCGGTCCTCTCGCCCCTTCTGTTCACGCTGTATACCTGCGACATCCCTAGGGCTCCCAATGTGGAGCTAGCCCTCTATGCTGATGACACCGCTCTCTATACCACCCACAAAGATAGAGGTGTCATTGTGGACAGACTCCAGACCGCTACCACGTCGCTAGGCGAAATATCTAGGAGACACGCTCGATAGCGGCATGTCTTTCCGTAAGCACATAGCCGCCGTTCGCAAGAAGGCCTACTTTGTCCTCTCTCGCCTCCATTTCCTCCTAAATAAAAGGAGTATGTCTCTCAGACACAAGGTGACCCTGTACCAGGCCTGCATCCGACCGTGCATGACATACGCTAGCGTAGTCTTTGCGCATTGTGCCCCCTCCTATATTCACCGGCTACAGGTGCTTCAGTCGCGATTCATGAGAATCGCGACCGGTGCGCCCTTTTATGTGAGAAACGTCGATCTCCACCACGACCTGGAGCTCCCTATCATAGCCCAATGGATGAAGTTGGCGTCCACACGCCACTTTGACAAGGCTAAACACCATCCCAATCCGCTGGTGCGTAATAGCATCAACTATTACCCCTTCCCGACAAAAAAGGCTCGTAGGAGGCCCCGACATATACTAACGGATCCGGATGATCCAATTACCGTAGCAAACGATAAATTAAAAGCCGCCCGTGCGGCCAAAAATAATAAAAATCACAGATTAGGGTAAAAAACCGCCTTCACCGGGGAAGGCGAGGACCTTTACTTCGCACTTCGCTCACTCCAGTGAGCTTCCGTCCTGCCCTTCAGGCGATTGACCATCCCGCGACGGCCCAAGCCGAGGTTCGAGTCTCACAGCAGACGCCCTTGCGCTAGCCGCGGGATAAAACGCCATTCTGGCCGAGCTACGCTCGCCAAAACAGCCCGAGCTGAGCTGTAAAGGCCCTTAAGGCCAACAGCGAGATTCCATTCTCAAAAAAAAAAAATAAAGCGCACGGGCCTTTTCTTTGTACAAGTTTGAAGTTGTACAGTTCACGTAAAATCAGTGAAGTAAATTATAGTGAATTAAGTCATAATTGAAGTGTTTAATTTCCTACCCTAAGAACTAGATCAACCACCACTAACACATGGGTGAAATTTTACTAACCAATAAGAAAATGTATAACCGAAACAGACAGGAATGTTTCTACCATTTAGCTTGATCACTTAAAATTATATTTTATAGCCTCTAAAATATTATTCATATTTCTAGATATAGTATACAGATGTACGTTACAAAGTAGCATTTCCAAGAACTGATCCGTTTTTCGATTACGATTTTCAAAATTCGTGGCACGTAAGACAAAATAGAATGTATTTGCGAGCAAATTGCGGGTGTTGGAACCTACGATCGATATGTCTATGTGGCTCTTCATATGATGATAAATTGTATTTTTTATATTGGTGGTAAAAATATATTAAACTATATAGTGTAATATTGTATAATTTTATTACTATTGTGCCATTGCGATTTCAATGCTTTGAAATACTTCCAGTGCCAGTTAAACCGAATGAAGGATATACATGTTAACATGAATTTAGTGTTAAATGTTTAACTCGTTTAATCTAAACAAAATTACACAGTAATAAATATACATTATTTTTAAAGCCGCATGCGTAAACCAGTTAAAAACTGATCAGTTACAGTTGTAGCTTCCTTATAACGAGTCCTTTCCTATGACCTTAATTTATTGCAGCAGTGATGTTGATGGCTAGGCGCGTCTCTCAACGCTTGGTTGTTTGTTCTCAGCTCAGCTACGACGGATTTCTGGAAAACGTGACTAATTATAATAAATAAATAAAAATGTCTTTATTCATTATGAGTACATATGTATTACAATGTGTACGATTTGGGAACCCTTTTAACCAAAAAATATCTGTGTCAGGGTTCCCAGCTCTTCCATAACAAACTTAATTATACATTCCTTAAAATATATTGATATGTAATTTAATTACGTCCTTTATTTTATTTTTGTTTTTAATTTTTCAACTGTTATCAACGCGTGAATGAGTGTGTGTGTGTGTGAACTCACTTAGAGTTAGTGAGACAGTGCGTGAATGAATAAAGTGTGTAACTACATACTACTTAGAAGAAGCTCTCACACGTACGGTGTGTAGGGTGTGTTCTTAAGCCAGCCATTTCGTCGTATTTTTAGATTGTAGACGGTGAGCGGGCAGATATTAAGCAGCCTATTTAATTTATTATGGATATAGTCTGCTTGCATATTGCGTTTGGCAAAGTCAGTCTTTACTAACGGTCAGACCGACGACAACATCCCTATTTCTTTTTAAGAACAGACTACTATCAAATGGTAACGCTCTGTGTGTTTTTAAAATTAGACTCAAGACATACAGCTTAATGGAAAGTACTTGGCTGAGATGATGTATAGTATATTATAGTTATATTATATGTTTTATAAAAATTTGGCGTTTGCTGTAAATATATTTATAACAATGACCAAGGAAACAGATACAGCAATCTGAAGAAAAGTCATCATTTCTTTTTTAAGCTGTAAAAATTGTTTTCCGGTACAATAGTACCGTATACCGCTTGCTTATTTATGTTACAGCGCACAATATCAACGGAAATAGGCGATTCTTCCATTGAATGCTTGAATTAATGTTAACTACGAACCATTGTACGAGCAAATGGAGTTTTTATTGTTATAGCCGTTCATATGACATCGTTTACGCATTGATTTTAATTTCCAATGCTATGGCCTCGATCGTTTTATATGTAGAGGAGTGGAGTGTTGGCGAGATAAAACCAATATCGAAATAGTAAGATTTGTTATCATTACATAATGTTAATAACTACAAAACATACTCTTCAAATTTGTAGCAACTCCTACAATCTTTGATTACAATACGTGCGATGACGTCACACCCTAAACTGCGAAATGTTTCTAAATGCAACATTTCGACAGCACTGCTCGACAAATATTCCGGGCTGGGGCTGTCAATACTATTCAGATAGAGAGCATCTATTTCTAAACAAAATCACCCATCAGGGCCAGCCAGTCACTGGTTAGACTGGTCGAGTATCCTTTAAGCGGGAGACTAATTTGTTTGGTTAATTAGAGTTAACGATATCTAATAGGCGGGATTTAAAATGTAATTTAAAAAATCTTTTACATAATTATGCAGTTCAGTTAGAATTTGGATTAAGTGGCAATTGGTATAATACTAGTAATTGGTTCTATAAAATTAGAATTCAGTTTCTTCTTCAAAACTTTATAATCAAAAGTAAGATATAAGATTCGTTTGGTTAGAATTTTGTAGTAAAAAGTGTGGGCACTACCCACCTAGCGCGCTGCGTCTATCAACACATGCTAAGTATAACTTTTATTTTTTTATATAATTCGTATTAAATATCGTTGTAATATGTGTGTTTAAATTCTAACATAAAGTAACGAGTACATTTAATGTTTAGTGCATATACCTAATGTGAGCAGGGGCCTAGTGGCTTCAGCGTGCGACTCTCATCCCTGAGGTCGTAGGTTCGATCCCCGGCTGTGCTCCAATGGACTTTCTTTCTATGTGCGCATTTAACATTCGCTCGAACGGTGATGGAAAAAATCGTGACTTGCCTATTCGATTAACAAATGATCGCGAAACATATACAGAAATCTGAGTCCCAGACCTAAAAAGCTTGAAGCGCTATTGTTTTTTTATATACCTAATGCAAGTAAATTACTGTATCAACAGCTACATTACAACTATATTAATAAATTAGAGTAACAAAAGGCGTTTCAACTTAAATATGTAAAGTATTTTTAAATAACTATTAGGTCCTTACATATGAAATTGGCGTTTTGTATGGGAGGAACCAAAAGGCGAATATTTTTAAATATAATATATTTGATTAATCAAATTATGAACCATTGTTTTCTATGCACTTTCGCCATCTCATAGGTAGTTCATTGATCCCTTTACTAAAAAAAACAGTCGGACGGGAATCAATAAAATCTGTGAAGGCGATTTGGACTGCCCCATCAGACTTAATTTTTTTCACTTGCAAGAAGTAGTCCAAATTTCGAAAAAAATGGTATTCTGTTGAAGCAAGGTCCGGAGAGTACGATGGGGAGTGGATGTCTTAGACATTCCAATTGAAGCTCTTCTAATTTGGTAGCCGTCTGTTGTGCAGTGTGTGGTCTAGCGTTGTCGTGAAGTAGCAGTGAAACGCTTACAAGTAACTTTTTTGGGGTTAATTTTCGCTTGGGGCAGGATTTGGCTGGCTGGCCAGAATCCAAGCATTGCGCTGAGCGCTTCCGATTATCGTAAAGAATCCATTTTTCATCACAGGTAATGATTCGGTTTAAAATACCTTCATTATTGGTTGGTATTGGCCGGTTCAGTAATGTAACGCAGCAGTCGACGCGCGTTTGCCGGTTTGCTTCAGTCAATTCGTGAGGTACCCACCTTTCAAGCTTTTTAATCTTCCCAATTTGTTTCAAGTGAATAAAAACAGTTTTATAGATTAGTTTGCGATGGATCCGCTTCCACAATAGCCTTCAATACTTCATTATCAACTTGGGTCTCAGGCCGTCCACGGGGCTCGTTCTGCAGGTCGAAATTTCCAGAACGAAAACGTTGGAACCAAAAACGTACTGTATTTTCTTTTGCAACATGACCGCCATACACATCATTCACCCTTGAAGTCGTTTCCTGCGGAAAGTGCCACTAGTGCCACGGCGGAACTCGTACTCGTAAATAATGCGATACCTTAAGTTTTCCATTTTGTAAAATGAGTGACGCAAACAGAAAAACACAGAAGAAAAAAACAAATGAATGACGGTCATCGAAGCACAAATACATGAGTAAATAGCTGTACAAATTTGAAATTCCTAACCAAAGAGGAGGTATTTGAGGTCAAAGTGGCCAGTACGACAAAACGCCAATTTCAAATGTAAGGACCTAATATATTATCAACTATTATTCTAACTTTGTAGAGAAATATAAGTTTAAGTAATAGTATTTTGAATATCGATCATGTCAAATAAAAATCTCACAATGTTTAAACAGTGTAATTTAGCAAATAGTTTTAGATTTACTTAACCTCACAATATACAAATAAACACAAAGGCAGACAGATAAGTATTTCTTCTTATAAACAGAACTTGTTCCATCACAAGTACACCAAACAATCGAAATTTCTACGTAAATATATATTATCTTCAATTAACAATAGGCAAGCGATTTGATCAATTGAGAATTCTTGACCTACGGATAGAGTATTATTTACAACTCAAAGTAAGGACGTGTGTAAAGGATAAAAATGTATTTAATGTGCAAAGTACTGTTAACGATGCTCATAAGTCAAGTGCATAGTTCTCCAAGGAAGAAATCTTATTCGGAAATAAAATCGTGTAATATTGGTAATTTAGTGGAAGAAATTGCGTCTTATGACAGCCTAGTACGAGATATTATGGACTACGTGGTGACCGGCCCGTTTAAAAGGAAGACCTATGATGAGTCAGTTTCTTTGATTTCGTTTTGTTGGACATTTATTTTTATTATTAAAATTTAAAACCTTAAAGTAAGGTCTGTAAGGTACCTAAAAGTAAGGGTTACTGCTATCCCGAATGCCGTTTGAATTCGTAACAAAATAAATATCAGGATGTTTTAGGGTTTTGTGAAATGTTGTGACCATAGAAATTTTTATTCTATTTTGTGAAACAATAATAATGACATAACCCACAATGCTTACCTGTTTGGCTCTATGTTATCGTCAATTACGTATTTTTATTTAGAACACAGCAAAAAAGTAAAAAAAAAAATATTACTATACATATATTACACGCATTCCATAGATTTTACTTATCTATTGCGGATTTTATGATATCTTTTTATATCAGATCTTATTCCACTCATATCCATCTCAAAATGGCGTTATACGGTTCCTTCAAACACATCTTGATAGCAAATGTCTTTCCATGATAAGATACAGCAACAAAATGGACTCGACACTTATCACGACATCACAATATCTTTGGGGCAGCGGCGAAATGTATTCCGTCGGGTGCTTCCTTATACTCTTTATTATTACTATAAGTGAGCCAAAATCCCTACTGAAAACTTCTGATAAATGTCGGGCTCTTTTGGGCGATGATTTAATAAACGAGATATCATCTTACCAAAATATAAAGGAAGATATATTCAAATATGTACTGGAAGGAGAGTTTAAAAGTAAAACTTATGATGAGTAAGTGATTTCCTTCGTAATACATATTTTAAAGAAAAATTGTAAATAATCTCTAATATTAAAATATTTCTCTTAGTTTTAAGAATATGTGGCCTTGAACGATCGAACCTCTATTTATAAGTAACTTGTACGAAGTATTGTGTGTATGTTGTAAATAACAATTAATTATTTTTAGACTCGAGAAATTTGTCGACAAGTTTGGTTCTCGGATGTCGGGGTCGCAGGTGTTGGAAGATTCTATTGATTATATGATCAAGCTGACCCAGGATGAGGATTTGAATGATATAGTTACTGAGGAGCTGGAGGTAATGTATACTCTAAAATTTACGGTATTGATTAATATTCATTTGTGTTCCAAAACGAGATGGCCTCACGGTTCTCCCATATTTCATTTTGAAATACTCTTTAGCTTTTGATATACTCTATGCTGTCTAAGGAATATAAGTTTTTTGCATATTTACAGTGTCTGATATGTTGTTTGACACTTTAAATATGCAATATGTTGTTTAGAACTATGTGTATATGGAACACATCGGTTGCAATAGTTTGACCGTATTAAACGAAGAGCGATTCGAATCGTTGACCAATCCCTTTCCGAGCACCTTGATCCCTTGGCGACATTTACCTTGGAGAGTGTTCAGAGGCGTTGATTGTATAATACCTGTAGCTGTGTGCGTTGCCGGCTTTTTAGGAATTGGTACCCTCTTTTCTTGAAGGAACCTAAGTCAAATTGGTTTGGAAATACTTCAGTGGTTAGTTGGTACCACATGATGGTGGTGCGCGACAAAAGCTGCCTTAAAAAATGCTCAGTTGTGGAACGACGGACGTCGAGGTGATATGGGTAGAATTTAGTATTCCGCCTCGACGTCTGAAACTCAGCTCCAACCGAACAACTCCTCTGGATCACGCTCCGTCGATGATGACCTTGTTGCTCCGATCGGCCAGAAAGCTGGCAATCCAGATCCAGAAGAAACTCCGAGAGAAGCACTTCCATTGACCAATAAAGTTTATTAATTGACTCTACTATCTACAATCAAAATTTGGCTGTTGCATAAGTAAGCCTCGTAAATCAGGGACGATACCGACTTAATAAGTTTAGTAAATAAATAGTAATAACAAGAAGTTTGTTTTTTCAGGTTCCTCATTGGGTTAGAGAACAAGAAAAAATTACTATGTTGGAACCCAGGTCAAAGAATATTGCAGTATTAGGTCTTGGTAGAAGCATAAGCACTCCACCCGAAGGTGTAACATCTGACGTTGTCGTATTTTCCAGCTTCGAAGAGTTTGATAATGCTCCTATTGAAGATGTCGAAGGAAAAATAGTTCTGTTTAATGCAATCTATACCACATATGGCGCAACAGCGTCATATAGAACGCAAGGAGCTGCAAGGGCAGCTGAAAAGGG
Organism: Pieris brassicae; assembly: GCF_905147105.1. NCBI lineage: Eukaryota > Metazoa > Arthropoda > Insecta > Lepidoptera > Pieridae > Pieris > Pieris brassicae. The sequence continues at coordinate 16,613,734 of NC_059670.1, read as the reverse complement.
AGCTGTTGCATCATTAGTTAGATCGATAACCCCTTTTTCCATTAATTCACCCCATACTGGTTCACAGTATTATTCAGAAAATGTCACCAAAATCCCGACCGCGGCCATTACGTTAGAAGACGCAGATTTGATAAATAGATTTTATAACAGAGGCGAGAAAGTTGTACTCAATATAAAAATGCAAAGCTCCTTTGAGACTAAAACATCTCGGAATACTCTTATAGACTTAAAAGGAACTAAGAACCCAGAAAAGCTTGTAATTGTTTCGGGTCACATTGATAGTTGGGATGTAGGCCAGGGTGCCATGGATGACGGTGGTGGCCTCTTTGTTAGTTGGGCTGCTCCTATTATTTTGAAAAGATTGAATTTAAGACCTAAAAGAACGGTTAGAGCTATATTTTGGACAGCTGAAGAATTGGGATTAATAGGTGCTTCTGCCTATGCCGAGAAACATAAAAACGAGAGCCACAATATAAACTTTATTATGGAGTCTGATGAAGGAACATTTGCGCCACGAGGGCTTTCTGTGGCTGGAACTCAAGAGGCTCGTTGCATCATTGCTGAAATTTTAAAATTATTTGAATCTATAAATGCTTCTACTCTCGTTGAAACTGATAGTCCTGGGTCTGATATAACTGTGATAGTAAAAGAGGGAGTCCCAGGAGCCAGTCTCCACAATGCAAATGAAAACTACTTTTGGTTTCATCATACAGAAGGCGATACAATGAATGTCGAAAACCCTGAAGAACTTGATTTATGTACAGCATTTTGGACTGCGGTTGCCTACATTATAGCTGATATTTCTGTTGATATACCCCGATAAAAATTATAAAGTATCTTGTTACTAAACATATTGTCAAAATAGATTAGTTTTTTTTAGTTAAGCCTATTATGACCAAAAACTAATATCATGTCTCTCATGACGAGCCTTCACGACATACGTAACTGAAATATTAGGTGAAGTACTGTTAGTTATCAATCTTTTACGGAAATTTTGTCCATGTCACGATTAAGATAATGGGATTCTGATATATTTATTAAAATTAAATAAATTAATAATTGGAAAGTCAGTAACGAGAAACGGAAGGCGTTACAATGAATATCGAAAACCCTGAAGAACTTGATTTATGTACAGCATTTTGGACTGCGGTTGCATACATTATAGCTGATATTTCTGTTGATATAGCTCGATAAAAATGATTTAATGACTTGTGTTTAAATGTCTACTGTCAAAATTAGATATTAATTTATATTTTTTATTAACTTAGCCCATTTTGACGAATAATCTAACTGCATTCCTAGAATATGAATAATATCATGAACATAAAACTCAGTTATCACGTACAATATTTCAAAGTGCCATTTTTCATAACTTGTTCACTTAAAGTGTTCCAGTTACTTTGTAGGATAAAGTTATGATGTATCAATTTCATATCTTGGCGCAGCTGCTCGATAGTTAGTGCAAAACTCTGCCTTATAATATATAATTGAGAGCTAAATCGATATGTACACATTATTTTACTTAATCTTATATTAGGCAATTGCAAAACACAAAAGTCCCTTATTTTTAAACTAGTAAGTGGACATATTTATCGTTAAAACGCCTATCGACAACGTAACTTTTTTACAAAATTCTAAAGCTGTTATATGTAATATGTATATGAAAGTTTAAAAAAAGGCAAACATTTGAAACGTTGTTTTGTATAGTAAAGAAAATTCAGTATGAAAATTTCTATGAGGCGCTGTGTATAGATAAGTATTCGTATAAGTGTAAGAGTGTTAAGAGAGAGAGACTAACTCCTGCAGCTGAGTTTCAGTATCTGACGTCAAGGTATAATACAAAATACCACCCATATCACCAAGACGTTCGTCGTTCCACAAGTATTGAGCTTTTCTTAAAGCAGTTTTAGCCGCGCTACCAATATGTGAAACCATATGTATTTCCAAACCCATTCGACTTATGGAACATAAGTTCAAGAAAACAGCATACCAACTCTAAAAGGCCGGCCTCACACTTGCGATCTTCCTGGCGATGTGAGTGTACAGATGATCAGCGGTAATACTTTACCTCGGGTAAACCTTATACCTCCTAGTACAAAAGAAAAAATATATCAAGGATAAAAACATAAAAGTTTTAAAGGTATTATTTTGTTATGATATTATTATTTTTTAGTGGTATGATGGTGTAAGAAAATACAATAAAATAAATAAATTTCCTTCTATAGGCGTTGCAATAAGTACAATATTTTAATTTATTTTAATAACCACGATTCAAGTTAAGAAAAATAAAAACATAATTAAGCATATTTTGTTTTACTAACTATAAAGCACTTTGTCATATTATACGATTGTGTTTCTTATATACACCATTGTTATTTACATTATCTTTGTAGCACTTACAAAACTTTACTTACTCTAGAGCACTTCACGCAGCTTTAAGTTTCACACTTTCAGACTTCAGTACGCGAGGAGCTTTCAAGTCGAGAGCGCGTCTCATCGCGAGCCTTTACGACAAACGTAACTGAAATATTATGTGAACTAATGTTAGTATGCAATCTTTTTCGGAGATTTTCACCTCTTCACGTTTAAGGTAAAAGGAATTTAATGTTTACATCACAAGATAATATTGTTGTAAATTTAAATTTTGAAGCCAGGAATGAGAAAACATTACAGTGTTGTCTATTGCTAAATATACTCAAGCGGATAGTAAGAGTTATTTTATTTATAAATAAAACATTTCGAGGAGCATAGTTAAACATAGTTATTTTAAAGCTGTCTTTTAATTGTTTCTCTATTGTTTTACAACATTTCTTGCGTTAATTTCAGTCCTAACGATAATGATTTTAAAATATTTACTTATGTATTGATAAGAAGTTAACTCGTATTTTCCTACGTCAAGGGGCGGCTTGTAATTTATTAGGTAATAAAATTTCTTAATTAACAAGATAATTAATTTTTTCCTCAGTCAATTAAAATATTATTATCTTTCTAAGTACTTTTAAAATGAAACATATAAATAAGTAAGCACACAATTTTAAAATAATGTTTAGCAAATGAACTCAAATATATTATTTAGTTTTTTTTAATAGGAATAAAAAACTGGTAATTTTTTGCTTATTAAATAAGTTAAAATTAACTATTGAGATAACTCATTATTTGAGAAGTTACGGAAAACATTTTAATTTTTTTGTTATTTTTGTAAATTATTTGTTAGGTATAATAAAAAATAATTTAAAACTGAATTTGAGAAATACTGGTTTTTGGTCTGAATTTTTAGAAATGCTGATTCGAAATCATAACAGTTTTGTTTGAATAGTCCCGTTATTGAAGAAGGCTATGTAACAATTCTCACACAAATAAGAGCGGCGCATCAATAATTATACTTTATTGGAACCTGTGTGTGAATAAAACTGTTTATTGGAAAAATGCGAGTACTTGGTAACGATAAAAAAACAGTTCCACACAGGGTATTAATCTTAGAGTTGAACTTTAATAATTTAATTTTAAAATAATGCATTGTTTGCCAATATTTTTATAAACATGTTATAAATTCTAATGAATATTCATGTTAATGATTTAGTTTTGATCGGAATTGTCTTTAGCGCTATTGATTACAATCTTAGTTTTAAAATTACTTTACATCCCCGCGTATATTTCTGATATATTTTTTGTTTTATTATGTTCAGACTAATATATATAATCATTGTACATCAAAGCATTCGGTCATCCAATATCAAATGACTTGATTTCAATTATTTCCATGAATTGCAGATGAAAGCCTGGACTACTCACGATCAAGATACGACGCTGTTCTGCTGTCGGACATTACATGTCAAGCATGCTGCTTATGCCAGTGCTTTGTATACCTTGGTAAGTTTAATATCAGTAATTAAAACGATAATAGCTTACCAATTACTGAAAGGCCGGCAACGAACTTGCGAGTCTTCTGGTAGTGTGTCTCCCTGATGTTTATTACTTAACATCAGGATGCTTTTTTTATATATTCAACACGAAAAGTATTTGATGTATGTAAACATAATTTCTAGTCCATCTAGATCTACGAGTATGAGCTTTGGCTCTCTGAGGGAAACGAAGCGGAAAGATGTTTACTGTAACAGATGCATGCTCATGAACTAGATTCCACACAATATTGTAGTTATGACATATCTAAAAAAAAACCGGTATTAACTTAACTCAAAAATTGTTTTGTGATTTTAAATATTTGATGGAATAAATGTTTGTATAATCTTAACTTTTAAGTTATCATAACAATATCCAAGAGCTTATTTCTTTTGTTTGCGCTGGAAGTTTCTCGATTCGGAGACAATGACACATTTTAGGTCGCAGATCCAGTATATAGTATATATATATATATAATCAAAAAAAAGTATAACATCGGAATATTGTCTGAAGCCAAACTTGTGAAAAAAAAACATCAAAGAAAACAAAATTTAACGAATTTCGATCTGAAGCGTACGTCAATAATATTGTTCTACATCAGTTGTTTTATGTAGAACATTTTTATTAAAAAATATACAGTTTCCTTGAATGGATTCTAAGAAACTAATTTGTACCAATTCTCGTCAATCATAAATACAAACTTTTGTCTTCTTCATCAAACTTGGCTCGTTGGCTTCACCTCTGGAGTTTTGTTTTTCTTTCGAATTGAACAACGCCAAGTCTTAAGAGAATTTAACAAAGTTTAATAAAATTATTTTTGTACGGAAGCAACAAAAGAGTGCGAATTTATATAACGGCTTCTATTGTCTTAGAATTTAATAGTTTTGTTACCTTTACTTGCAGTATTTTTCAATCCTGTGGTCATAAATTTGTTAAATTTTTTTATTCATTCTTTTAAATCAAAGGTTTCTTGGTAAAAATTATGCAAAAATAAATAAATAAAACTTTAAATGTTAAAAACGTGAGATTGCTATACTTAAAACACTTGTAAGTTCAAGGGCCATACATAGAAAGTATTTTAAACACACGTCACTTTAATACTAGTTAATTGAACTGCCCCAATTCGAAGAATTTAATAGGCTAGGCACAATTTCGCGTCAGTTTTTAATACATTATTTAAGGTCATAATCATACAAAATTATACTCACAAGAAAAAATTTAATTCACGAAAGCTTCTGATATCAAAAAGCGTTATTAAAAGCGCCGGATAAGCTGATATCAGGTGATTTTCAATTTATTTCAAATTGGAGTATATTTTGTGAGCAATTTACAAAAACGTTTTATTAAAATGATGTATCATAATTATCTATCTATAGGATTTTCAATCTTAAGCATTTTTTATATTTGAAGTAAAATACAGCCATAATATTTATGTTTGGTGATTTTATGATATCGTACAATACAATACAATAATTTTATTGTAGACTACTTGTAAATGTGTAACCACTAAGCCACAGACGACAATAGATAGACGTCAATGAGTCTATTAAATGATTATAATATATGAAAATACTCGGTGAGAGTTATATCTTAAACAAAGGTACCAAAGGACTTTGTATATTAACTAATGGAAAAATGAAGAATAGAATAAATAATAGACTATAGGCGTTTAACATATTTTATTTAGGTTATTATATATCTATTCTCTATGTCTCTCTATCTATAAAAGTGACATTTTATAATTACTTTCTAATTTTTATATAGTTTAAATTATACCTATTTATTGACACAGTTAATATGCACTGTTAATGTATACAATATTAACAGGTAACTAAACTTCAATGGGCTGCTTTGTACTTATAAGCGATACGCGAAATATCTTCCAGGCAACTCTTGTAAGGAAAACGAAAAAAATAAAATTACTAATTTAAATGTATTTAATTACAAGTAACAGTGTAATGTAATTACTAAACTAAATTCTACAATAAAAAAAACAAGAGCTAAAGTTCGTGAATCACAATTAATACATATTATTAGTGTAATATATATAATATTATTAAAAAATGGCCTTATAAAAATATTTAAAATAATAGAAACTTTATTTCTACTCCAATTTCACATATTTTTATTCATTACTAGCTGACCCGGCTAACGTCGTTTTGCCGTTTATATTATACTTCCAGGAAACATTTTTGTAGTTCAATAAAAATAACCTATCTACTATAATAAAAAATAGGGATTGATCATAGAGGGGTGACAATTAAGGGTTGTATGTTCTTTTTATGCTGTATCATAAAAAAAACAAAACTAAAAATAAAATAAAATTCTTTGGGGTGGACACTCCTTATCACTTATGGGTTTTTGAAATATAGATAGTAGCCGATTCTCAGACTTACTGAATATGCAATAAAAAATCATAAGCATCGGTCGAGCCGTTTCGTAGGAGTATGGGAACGAAGATTGTGACACGAGAATTTTATATTATATGATTTTGGCATACAGAGTCTAATTACATTTACGAATAGCAATACAAATCTATCTTATATTGTCAAAAAACTTCAAACGTCTATTAAAGATACCTTTGATGGCTCTTTTGAGGACGCAAACAGGCAAATAATATAAATAAATAGTTGCCGTAAATCTAACTTAACCCTATTCTTTAACCAATCAAATCGCAGTTTCCCCTTTCAGGATAACAGATGGTTTAGCTAGTATTAACTTCTACATTTAGTAATGACACTGGTTCATTAGTAATATCACCATGAACGCTGTCTCGACAATATCGATTTGAAAATCGAAGCATAACTGAGTGAAAATTGCCGTGAATAGTATACATACCACGGTTTTACCTTATGTATTGTGTTATAAAATACAAAAGTTTTTATACTAATTTACTTGACGTTTGACGAACACAGCCTTTGAGAAATTATGGGGTTTCAGTCAGAGTAAAGTGTAAAAGGCTTCGTTTTTTATTTAATACAGTTTTTTGCGTTGAAATCGCTTTGCGATTCTTATTAGTATTTCATATACTATTTAAAACGCTATAAACTTTTAAAGTAATAGCTACGCGATTATCAACCCTGATGTAGTACGTTCGAACTACGGCATTTAAAGAATCCGGTATACGGATTATTTATATGCAAAATTGGCATTGGTTCAAACGGTAAAGAAGGAGAGGAAAGCATATCAGAGATCTAGGACGTCAGGTACAATCAAGGCTGATTCGTCAGAATTATTCAATATACATTCTATTAATTAAAATTCATGTATTTGAAATCTTATATTTTAATCTCTTAAATAAATTATTAAAATAATATTAGCACTTGACAATTTAAAATTGAACGCCAATAAAGTTACTTGTGACTGAATACATTTTGAGAGACGGAGTTATTCATTGGAAATTGAGTTTGAAACGAATTAATTAATTTGTCTAGCTTAGCGTATTTGCAGGAGAAGGCTCTGTAAATGGAGATAATTTAAATCCAATTTACTCAGCGATTTTTATATTGTTATAAGTAAATATTAAATTAAACTAGTTGGCAGTAAGAAAAACACTTTTTGAACGGATTACAGCTATGTATTATTTTAAAAACTTATAGTTTCACCACGCACACTGAAAAGTACGCGTAACGTCGAAAAAAAAATTTAGTTTAGAATTATGTAAATAACTATAAGTTTTGAAAATAATAAATAGCTTTAATCCGTTCAAAAAGTGTTTTTCTTAATGTGTAAAAGCTATTTTAACAAAAGACAATACTAGTTGGCAGTTATTAATTCTTTACGTACATTCGTTTTGACAAGTGCTTATAACGTAATTTTTTCCATAACAACATTTATTTATCTTGACTGCAACTAGCAAACACACGTCAATCAGTTTTTCTCAAGACTCCCTCAATTGATATTTATACATATCAAGAACCGTTGCATTGGAATCAACGTCTAAAGGTGGTATGTAGAAACGAAATTTAGCATGAACTATGACTCCCGGCATCACTTACATATTTGTATTCTAAATAGCTCGAAGTCAAACTTAAACTTAAGCTAGACTAAGCTGCCGAATCTGGCGCCACCAAACGGATAGTACATCATGTGATTAATAATAAGGAAAATTATGATGTGTAAGACGTAACACAAATACAATATTAAAATCATTCTCTACGAATTAATTTTTTTAAATCAACATTTCGCTGTTCTATTTTGTGGTATAAAATATTTTTAAATTTCTTCCTCCTTACTTACGAATATATGTTTCTTGAAGTTTCAGATGATATTAATATGTTTCTGCTTGGTTTCACAGATTAGTAATAAAATGTTCTCTGTCATCATACGAAAACAATAGAAACCTAACAAGTTTGAAAATAACAATGTTTATGAATGCGATTAGTTATGTAAACTCGGCTTAATCCGAACTTCGACCGTCTTACAATAACATCTCTGAATCTCGGCCTAATAACATAAAAGTTAACGACATATGCTATACATATAATGTCGATTATCTACTTTATATAATAATTATTAATGATACAGATACAGAAATACGATTACTTCCGAGCCCCGGGCATACAGCTTTATTGCAAAGTAATGTGCTTTCATATAAATGATGAACTACTAGTCAATAAATATCGTGTAACATGTTAGATGGACATAATTTATAATTTTAGGAATGTGATACAATTAATACTAAATAAATATTAAGTTCAGTACTTTACTAAGAAATTGGCATTGATTTGAAGACACGCATAAATATTTAATAACCGATATATTATATTTGAATCCTTTATCATTACTAACATTATTCTACATTTTTAACATCTAAAATACGCCTTTATATGAATAATATATCTTGTCGATTCAAATCCTTGATTTAAATACGTTCTTTAATTTAAGGGAAGACTTAAATGTATCGACGGGATTAATTTTTCGACAGTTACGATACCCATAAACATTTTGTATTGGATCTTTAAATTTTCCTGCTATTCGGGACGGAGACAAATACAACACAAACTATGGAAATAAGTCGAACCGTTCTTGAGTTATAAATGTTCGAAATAACCTGACTATGCATTATTTTCAGATTCTGAGTGTAAAGTAAGGAACGGCGATATCGCTCATTAAGAAAATCCGAAATTGTAATTTTTCAAGTTATTACTGTATTTTATCGGAAGTCCGATATACTTCAATTGTTTTATATATTCGCTGATAATATGTACATATTAAATTAATGTTTCGTTCGACGTCGTTCAACAGTCGGTTGTAATGGAATATTACTCGCTGGGGTTTCGTGCCGCTTCCAAAATGGAGGGTACCTTTAATTATACGTAGATTTGATTACTACAAATTACAATATATTTGTCAGGCTTACGCAGTAATTGCAGTAATTTCATTTAACATAAATTTCAATTGCTTGCTATTATGTTACATATAGTATTCTTCATTTATTAATTATATATAAATATATTTTAGGTATAATTTAGATAACTGGAAGACATGTATTTCTGTTCGATTACGTTGATTGTTTTTTTTAACGTATCAGAAAACTTAAATGCTAAACAAAGCCGATTTATACTCAAGCTACGAAACAGATATTAGGGAGTTAGTTGGTATGGAAGTTGATTTGATATGTCAAGGAGGTCATTAGTACGACTAAAATGGCCGTACCATTCCATCGCCTCGCCATCTGTCTGACGTCAACGTTTTGTCCAGTCTGATGTTTGTGCAGGCAAAACTTAGCTACTAAAAGATTGGCGGAGAGTTTCTTCACCACAACATAGATTAGTTGAAGTTCTAATATGATTTGCCTTCTCAATGAAAATAATTTGGTATACTATTTCTTGTATAGTTTATGCCTATAAAAAATAAACACCCATAAACTTCAATTCTTTTGTCTCTGTATTTTGGTGTAGACGACGACTACGCAGATTACATCACAGATTTTTTTATGGAATTGTCATTTATTATCCTGGAATAATCTTTATAACTAACCAACCCGTTTTGTTACAGAATATATCAATACTAGTGGTGCTATTATACAGTTGGAGGATCGGAGTGAATGCCAAGAAGTATAAGGAACTGGACGATGTTTACTACGGTAAGTTAGCTTAAAGAAAATACCAGTAGCGCTGAAACCTTTTAGATTTCTGTATCTGTTCCGTGACGATTTAGGTAATCGCCTCGCTAATAAAAAGAAAGCCTGAGTGAGAAAAATGTTCTGGCTCGTAAAAGGTAGGTTCAGTAATATACGAGGAATAAGTAACTGTCTATTATTATAAGTATAAATGAATACATATATTTTTCAAGTCGAGGGGGAACGTGTTAAGAAGTCTAAAATTGTTACTTTACTTTACCTCTAGATTATATACAATAATATATATACGTAATAACTCTATACGTATGAAGTGCATTTATTTTTATTAAGTGATTATTTCACTTGGGAATATATACTGGATGAAATTTACTCGACTGTAAAGATACGTAAAATCCATTCAATTTATTTGTGTAAACCTAGATCTTACATTTCCCGAATTACCCCAGGGGCCCCGTTTATATGAAGTGGTATTTTCAAGATAATGTGTGTGTGGAATATGAAATGTTTTGTAATTAAAAAAGCGTTTGATATTTAATCGATATCGCGGGATACTCGATTGCGGGGAAGTTACTTGGAACTAGATAGTAACTGTGTAAACAAAGTATTAAGTTCCTCAAAAGTGAGGTGGCTATTGCCAACGACGCGTTTTAAGTGGAATTTTGCCGATTTAACGCTGGCTTCCCATATACCACCAAAATGAGGAGAGTAAGCCGGAATAAACTTAAACTGGATCGAATTTTGACTTGCAAAATCAAATAGAGGGTTTTGATTTTGCTTGATAAATGATCCTAAATCCCTTGTGGCTGCTACTAAGTTAGTTCCGTTATCACAAAATATTTCCGTTGGTCTGCCTCTGCGCGCTTCAAAACGCCGAAGTGTCATTATGAATGCATCCTTAGTTAAATCACTCACAGCTTCGAGATGGATGCATTTATAAAGCAGACAAATGAACAAACACATGTAGCATTTTATTAAACGACTTCCACGGCCCTTACGTTTTACGATCGTGAACGGGCCCGCAAAGTCCAAACCCACTGAGAAAAACGGATGACCTGGGGTTATACGTTGGAGTGGTAGATTACCCATTTTAGGTTGCAACGTCTACACGTGTACGCGGTGTACCGTACACAGTTATTAACTGTCCGCCATGCGAGATGTCGTCCGTTTACTGGCCATACTGTTTTCCTTACAATAGATAATAACAGTAAAGGACCCGCGTGCATATTGTTGACATGTTATCTTTCAAAGTGCAGTCTTGTTAACCTCTGCCAGACATGAAGTAAAATGGGGTGGCTTTCTTATGGGAATATTTTCTGGTAATTTAATTGACTTGATGTCAACCGGCGTCTTTGGTAAACGACCGGTGAGCTCATTTAACACAAAACACGATAACATTGCAATGAAATTACTATTTGTTGCTTTTAATTGAATATTTCAACTTTCATTGAAGAAGTGTTGCCTATACCAATGACCTTTAGTGTGTCAATGTGGCGAGACTTTAATGACAGTCTGGTCTTTAGGGACTCAGATATAAATGACAATTGGCTTCCGAAATCTGAGAGCACGAACTTTGACCTTTTGATGATCAACTGGATTCGATACTTCAATGATAGCAGTAGATAATAACACCTGATTTGTATTGTGATTAGAATAGTTAACGATAATTTCATTTTCATCTCGTTCATCAATGAGAGCGAGGTGGCTGGAGGAGGATGATGGAGCAGACTATTGTGACGCTCGGTGCAGCCGCTTTCACGACATGGACCCATGCGACACTCGCTTTCGGGGTAACCTTGTCTCAAAAAATTAACACACAATTTATACTTCATCACGTCCATCATTCGCTCGTCAATACACTTCGCTTTAAACGTTAGACAATTATATTTCCTATGACGCTCATTGCAAATAATACACATAAATGTAGTATTTGGTTTCTTGCTATAATTATTGCTGGTGCTCGCAAACGATTTTACGACATTGTTTTGATTTTGACCTTGCCTTTGAATATAATTATTATTAGCTATAGAACGCACAGGGGTTACGATTTACGGGATACGTTACGATTCAATGACTCGAGCACATCAGCACGGTCTACCATAAATTTATAAAATTGTTCGAGGGTTCGTCGCCTTCCAAAATGTTGCGATATTTCTCCCATTTTAACAACGTATTGATATCTTGCTTAGATGATAACATAAATATTTTTAGTACATCCCATTTGTCAGTGGGTTGTCCTAGGCTTGTTAAGGCGCGCAAATTTTTGGTCACGTGGTCAACCAAAAATCGTAGGGATCGCTCCGATTCCCGTGCAAGCTGTTTAATATTAAATAATGATATTAAATGATGATTAATCAATATTCTTTTGCAAATCATCTTCCACGCTTCAGCATAATTGTTGGTTGACACCTCCAAATATGAAATAATCCTGGCCGCGTCGCCTTGCAAATAAGATACGAGGTAATAGAATTTATGGATGTCTGATATGCGATCAATCTAACTCCGTTAATTGAACGTTGTTTAGTTCCACAGGCAATGCTATTTAAATAATTTTTAAATTTTGTAATTTGTCCCTTGGCGGACGTTCTTCTAGTGATTAAATCACGTAAACTTTGTTTATTCATGTCGTTAAATTTAAACTTTTCTTTTTTGGTAGTCAGTTAACTAAATATTGATACTCTTTATTTAAATAGCAATGCAATTCCTGCGTAATTCAATTGAAATGGCTCACCTTCCTCGTTCTGGGTCCGCTCAGGGAACCCGGCTGCGCACGCTCAACAGTTCGCTCCCGGCCGGTGCAGGAGCCGCGGCCGGCCAATGTAATCCAACGGGATAAGTATATCTTGCAAACGGCGCACGGCGATGATAAATATTAGCCTGGAATATTCGGCAAATACGCTAAATAATGTTTGTATAAACAATACAAAACGAGAAAACCTAAAATACGAAACCAACGTTACTTCGTAAAATAATTTAATTTTATATCAATTGAGTGACGTTTTATTGCTTAATATACTTCCATTGTCCTATTTTACGGAATGGTGAACATACAATTGAATGATTTATGTATTAATTTAGATAATATTGCGACAAATAGCTAAAAGTTAAGTCCTTTGTTCACTTTTTTTACATACGGGTAGTTAAAAAAGATGATGCAATTTTGAACTAAGTTACAAATTTACGTGCATAAAACGCTGTAAAAATTTTCTAAAAACACTTAATTTATACAAATGACGAACGATTTTGAATATTATTTTGTTAGTTATTAGGTTTTTTTAGGAATTAGTAAAGGAAGGACACTATCTTAGCGGACGAACTTGTAACTGCTCGATGTGAAACTTTAGCTGATTCACTGCTCGAATCTTCTTTGTTTTTCTGCTTTCCAATACAGCCCGTGATTTTAGGAATATCCACTGCAAGGCTCCATCCACAGGAATGATTTGATGTGAAGTTGAACATCGTCGCCGCGCTAACCGGTGGCTCGTCGTATTTACGTATTAATTGTTATTATTTCGCGGATTCTTCTTTGTTCCCCTCTAATAGGCCACCATGTTCTATCTTTAGCGGATAGATGGTGTAAATTAAATGCCCAGATACATCATAAATAATATAATTCAAAAAAGGATGTGAATTGTACAATGATCGTAGGTCAAGTGACATGAGTAGACAGATTTGTATGAAGAATCTTCAAGCGCCCGATGCAGTTGACGGCAATGTTTCTGCTATGGTGTTTTGGCGTAATATTTGCGCAGGCGTTAAGTCTGAACATTGCCAATAGATAGATAGATACAACATGGATAGATCCACAAAATAAATACTTTTTGGTAGTCTGAAGTAATAACATCAATTATTATTATGAATATCGGAGCAATGATGTTAGCGTCAGCTGCCATTGTCATTATAATTTAATAACGTCAAAGTCAAATTGTTCAAAACTATTCTGTGCTTTATTGGTCTTGCCAATATCAATAGATTTACAAATAAACAGACCATTTTATAGTCTTTAGAAATGTCATAATCTTTATCATTAGCATTACCAATGTAGGAGCAATGGTGTTAGCGTTAGCTGCCATTGTCATAATAATTTAATAACGTCAAAGTCAGATTAGTTCAGAACTGTTCTGTGGTTTATTTGATTTGCCAATATTAATAGATCTACAAATTATTAGACTAGTCTTTATCTTTATTATGAATGTAGGAGCAATTGTCTATGTCATATAAATTCCAATAAAAGTCAAATTTCGTACAGAACTAACAGCGAATAAAAAAGAAATTAGTTAAAGTCACATTTGCTTCGTTGTACGCAGTATTCAGCGTTATTTTACTCAATCAAAGTTAGATTGCCAAAAAACTTTTTAATTCCTTATATTCTCTAACTTTTTAAACGCTTTTTCCACAATTTTGTGAGTTATTTTACAGCTTAATTAAAAACATTAGGAAAAGTTAGATTTAAAAACCTTGGTACGCATTTGTTAAATTAATTAAAATTGTTATACATACAAAAACTTATACTACAAATATGTTTTACTAGTAAAATATTATTCACCGTGCTTATTCAATATTTTCAGGAGACATTATAATACTTTGTGTCCTTTTTACATAGTCATATTTTGGTGGCATCGATGGCGCCTTGCCTTGCGTCAGAAATTTAGGCAAAAAAAAATACTTGCATAATGTTCAACAATTCTGAACGAAGAATTTACCACATTATTTAAACCTAAGACGTTTATAGGTGAAAAAAAAAAATGAATAATCAGCTCAAACATTAAAATAATATTTTATCACGCGATCGTCGAATAAATGTTTGCTTCCTAAACTCACCATAGACAATTTCTTTAGATTTACAAAGGTTATACGGGTTCAAATAAAATGTGGATTGTTCATAAAACTGAATTCGTACTAATAGTCGAAAAGATTCGAGTTTATATTATCGACTCGAGATGGTGTCAGTTACGAGTGGAATTCATCATCACTTAGAGGTAAGGAGGTTACGTTACTATCACAATATATTTTTTTAAAGTCCTTAGAGGTAAAATATATAATGCGAAAATGTTGGAGAGACTAAGGGTGCGTGTCTGTATAAACAAAAAATGTCTTGTTTATACAGCTTCTTGTGGGCCATAGACTTCCCAAGTATATTTCGCCAATCTATTTTGTGTTTCTGGCGTCCATCTTCACCTATCCTGTCGAGGTCCTTGACAACCAAGGTTGTGAGTTAAGAAAGGATCTTAGAGTTCCGTCCTTCATACGGTGTACATGTCCGAACTATTTTCCTGTTGCTTTTATAATATATTTAAGTCGTATTTAATTATTTATTGCATTATTTTATCTGGTTAAGGACTTTTAAGGTTTCGATACCGAAACATTAATTTTTATTCTCTCGTGATCTACCGTCTTTAGAGGCTTCTAATCAAAAACATCAAACAGCGTAGGCTCTGGTAGTTACGCTAAATAAGAGTATTCATACCAAAATCGGACGCAGGCATTTTTAACATCCCCATATTCTAGAACGTCAATCAAACTTTAATTCTAGTTTCAAGAGCTGTAAACATTTTTTTCTGAATGAAATTTGACGGCACTCAAGACGAGATGGTGACCTAAAATCTAGAAAAATCGGTTCTACATTAGAATATTTTTGGCTCCGCCACTCAAATTAACCTAAAAAGGATTTACAGAAGACCAATCAATAAAAATAAGACATATTGTTATTCAATACTGTATAGTACTTTGCTGTGGATTCTATTTTAAGGAATTTATTAAACGTTATTGACTCATGTACCTGTAGTGTGTGTACAGATTGCTAGCTAGTGACCTGTGAAATGTGTGTTTAATCTTTATATGTATTGAATGTCAGGAGTATCTGTATAGTATATGTTATGTGTGTATGAGTAAGGTGCACTAGATAACTAAATATATGAGATGTAAGAATCTAACAACCCTACGATCCCTAAGCCCTTCAGATATACCCTAACACATAAATAGTTAATATATTGTTACGAAGACGGGTCGACTGCAATGTTTCTAGTATTTTTCCACTACTTAGAGAACTTTTCAGCAGGCTGAAATATGATTTGTGACCGTTTCAGGAGAGGCTCAATCACATATTAGTTAATTGTAATTTCCATAATGTTACCCTAGTTTTCAGGAAGCTGAATTTTTTTTTCAGTCAGTTTCAGAACATGTGTAGTCGAGTGGTGCAGTTTTCAGAAGACCCGTTTTCGGGCGTTTTCAGGCCTAGTTATACCCCTTTGATGAAGGAATAGTCTAGAACAAACTTTCTAGGTGTGAGACAAGGACGAAATGATACGAGAGAGAGAGAGAGAGAGAGAAGATCAGAACTTTCTCGAAACTAGACTGAGCACTCTAGAACGCCGTACGACAAGGACGGAGTAACGTGCGACAGAGACAAAGAGTGCGGACGTTCTAGAATTGTGCAATCGCTACTCAGTAGCAAACCCGCCTAGAGAGTTCTCGAATATTGTATAGAATTATTCCCAAGGATACATAAGCGAGCCGAAACGCGACTAGTCACCTTTAGTTTTGAATGCGATAACAAGAGCGAAACACCGAAGCGATAAAGTGCGAATAAAGTGATTACAAGTGATAAAGTGTGAAGTGTGTATAAGTGAAGTAATAAGTGATTGTTTTTGTGTGTTATAAGTGCATCTCTGCAATTAATTTGTGCCCATAAATTCCTCATTGATTTTTCAAGAAATAAACCTTTGAAGAAATCCACGGCATTTTCTATCCGATACCCTAGCTCGTAACAATATAAATAAGGACGGGATGTCTGCACCAAGAGACCTAAGGTAACAGACGGCGCCCTACGGGTAGAATCAAAGGTTTGAGGTGGTGGGATTATCTCAAAGCTATCGGGCAGGCTCACCACGATAATTAAGGGCTTGAAGTAGTCTTCGCCACTTTGAGAGGAAGCGAGGAATGACTACGACAGAGCAATATTCAAATCTGATTTATTGTTCAAAGACAATATCTTAAATATTACCTACACCTATTCGCAAATACATAATATTATTTAAGTGAACTGTTGGTGTATTGCGCACCTTCAGCTATTTTGGAACACACGTGAGCCGTGTCAGCAGTTGGTCAATATTCAAAAGTAAATATGAACAGTGTGTATATTGTACAGATTAAAAATTAAAAGAAAGAATAAAACAAAAGAGTATTTCAGAGCCATGTTACAATTGGGCTGTCTCTTCGCGTCCAACTCGACTTTGGACGACCGAGGGGGATCACCACCGACGATTTCGCGGTGTGATTATTCAATGCCGGATCACATTCCGGCAACGTGCTGTTCGCAAGGCACTATCTTCCTTAGACATTCATAAGTCGAGCGGGCCGGATGGTATCCCTCCAATTGTGCTGCGTACTTGTGCTCCTGAGTTGGCTCCGGTCCTGACGCGCCTATTCCGGTACCTGTACTCGCTCGGCACTGTCCCGAAGTGCTGGAAGACAGCTTCGATACATCCGATCCCTAAAAAATGCAATCGCTCTGATCCGTCCAACTATCGTCCAATAGCTATAACCTCCTTGATCTCCAAAATAATGGAATCCATGATTAATGGCCAGCTCTTGAGGTATCTAGAGGGCCACCAGCTGATTAGCGATTATCAGTACGGCTTTCGTCATGGTCGTTCGGCTGGTGACCTTCTAGTATACCTTACACATAGATGGGCAGAGGCAATTGAGTCCAAGGGGGAGGCGCTAGCGGTTAGTTTGGACATAGCGAAAGCCTTCGATCGGGTGTGGCACAAAGCACTGCTCTCGAAGCTTCCAGCCTACGGGCTTCCCGAGAAATTATGCGACTGGATCTCCAGCTTTCTGTCCGTTCTGCTGTGTTCTATCCCCGACCCTGTTTCTTCTGCATATCAATGACATGTTGCAACTTAGCAACATTCATTGCTATGCGGACGACAGCACTGGGGATACTCTTTACACTGGCCGGGCAGGTATTTCTCGGGCAGTTGTCGATGAGTACCGGAACAAACTTGTGTCTGAAGTCGAAACTCTACTACGTGGAGTCTCGGATTGGGGTAGACTAAACCTAGTCCAAATTAACCCCAAGAAGACACAAGTTTGCGCGTTTTCCGCGAAAAAAATACCATTTGTCGCTACTCCTCTTTTCGAAAACACTTTTCTTGAAGCTACAGCCAGCAACGGAATACTTGGCATTGACATATCGAACGACGTTCAGTTTCGCGGTCATTTGGAGGGAAAGGCTAAATTAGCATCCAAAAAGCTTGGTGTGCTCAGCAAGGCGAGACGGTACTTCACTCCGGGCCACCGCTTGCAACTCTATAAAGCGCAAATACGGCCCCACATGGAATACTGTTCTCACCTCTGGGCGGGGGCTCCCCAGTACCAGCTCCTTCCACTTGACCGTATCCAACGAAGAGCGGTTCGAATCGTCGATGACCAATCCCTCTCCGAGCGGCTCGATCCTTTGGCGTTGCGTAGAGATATGGGGTCACTCTGCATCTTCTACCGCATTTACCATGGATAGTGTTCAGAGGAGTTGTTCGGACTAATACCTGCAGCTGAGTTTTATCATCGGACGTCGAGGCAAACTACAAAATTCCACCCGTATCACCTCGTCGTCCGCCGTTCTACGACTGAGCGTTTTTCAAGGCAATTTTTGCCGCGCACCACCGCTATGTGGAACCAGCTGCCCACTGAAGTATTTCCGAACCAATTCGACTTAGGGTCCTTCAAGAAAAGAGCGTACAAATTCTTAAAAGGCCGGCAACGCACTCGCGAGCCCTCTGGCATTGAGAGTGTCCATGGGCGGCGGTATCACTTAACATCAGGTGAGCCCCCTGCCCGTTTGTCCCCTATTTTATAAAAAAAAAAACAATTACGCTAGTAATACATTTCGTTTAATTATTAAATAACTTATTAATCAGTAGCTGTGCAGATATTTTTTGCGTAATTATGATGTATGGACATTTTTAACGATAAGGTCCTATACTAAACATGTTTTGATAGATTGGCATGTTTTATATTTTTTCTGATTCTTTTTAATATGTAGCATAATATTGATTTGATTTTATGTATTCTCACAGCTACGCTTACAACATCTACACAGTTACACAATACATAATTGCCGAATATAGTTAATAAATATTATATACATAAGGCAATATTTTTATCTAATTTAGAAAAATATATGAAAAACAAAGAAGGATGTAAAAACAAAATTCCATTTCTAAATGGTGTCACTGTATTTGGGACTAAGATATCTTTCCCATAAATTAGATTTAAGCGGTTGTAAATATTGTACATTCCGAGAGGCATTTTCGGATTTACACAAGGCAATTGAATTGGAAACGGGAATAAGGTAATGCGACAATTTCTTATACAATCTAAAGAAGATTGCGTATGTTAATAAAATGATTTGCCCTTTTAAAATAATGTATGTAATATAATTAAAATTAACAGCTATGTAATTTACATTTTGAAGAAAAATATTAGTTTTAAGGTAAAAGAATTCGTAAATAATATTGGTAATTTTGAAAAGAGAACATTAAATAATAGTATAGATGCGGTTAAGAATCAGAGGTCTGACGACAAAAATGTATATTTTTTTGAAGAAAAAACATAGCACATATCACTTTTCAGGTAAAATAATTTGTAAATAATATTGGTAATTGTGAAAAGAGACTATAAGAAAATGTTATAGATGCGGTTAAAAATCAGACGTCTGACATCAAAAATGTATATTATTTTGAAATACGGAAACAATAAAACAACAACGGAAACAACCTATGTAAGGTTACGTTAAGTCTTGTTTCTAAGTCTCACCTCCTCATAGGAGGTGAAAAAATCCCCTTTTAAAAATTCTTGGCCTCAGATAGCTTCTATTTCATTGAATAGTTGTATTTTCTGTAAAAACAAGAAAATAAATCTTCTCCGCCTAAAACCGACTTGGGTGAAAGACATGCTTGCTTTTACATGATTTTTCTGTTCGTGGAATGAGTGTTAAAGTGGAGAGATTGCTGAGAATCTCAAGCACAACGCTGCTCTAACAACAAACGTACAAAAATAATCTTCACTATTCATAAAAAAAAAACTCCAGAATATTCACTCTTTACACTATTAATTTTGCATTTACAATAGTATTATCAAAATCGCTTAATTTTTTGTTAAATACACATTTTTAAATAACAATTGCGAAAATTTCACACAGAGCATATTTTATCATGGAAGCTTATTTAAAAGTCAAATTTAAAATGAAATTTTCTTTGAAAGCGTTGTAAAAATGAGTGCACAGGCATTTTTAACGAACGTTTCTTAGAATGAAGTCAACGGAATATTAATGTACTGACTCACTGGACTAGACAAGATGTGGCATACTTTTCCACAATTCTCTATAAATTAAGAGAAATGGTTTTGTATAACTAATATTATAGTTTTTCAATATTTATTATGTAGTATCATACTACTGTTACATCGTTTCGTATTAAACCTATCATAGTACTAAGAATATCAAAAGCTTGAAATAAGGGTATTGGTCGTTAAAAGAAATTTTAAAAGGAAACTACAGCCTAGATGTAAAAAAGATTGTTATGGACATTAGCATTTTCCCATGTCTGGTCTACGGGAGTCAAACCTGAACGTCTATGAAAAGAGAGAAGTCAAAGGTGACTGGTGCCGACTAGATTAAAAAAAAATGAAGTCAGACATCACGGCGAATAATAAGATCAGAGGTGTAATCCACGCCACGAAATTTTAGCCCATATTGTAAGGTGTACAGGCAAAAGCTCGAGGTTCGCCTCCAGGAAAAAGAAACGTGGGAAGACCACAAAATCGAAGGGCTGACGACATTATACATGTTTCTAGGGAGAAATAGATGGTGGAAGCAATAAACAGCTCCAAATGGAGTTCAGGAGGAGGCCTTTACCCAAAAGGTATCCATACCAAAGAACACGAACTAATGGAAATAACAAAAATTAATGTAGTAAGTATACGAACAAATTTAATACCCATTCGATTTGTATTTTTTATAGTATGCAGTGGCTTTGTAATTATTATATAACATTTGAATGTATACAAAACTCTCTCTTATATTATAATTCCCATTTGTGTATTCACGCACGTGCACATCTTCATATGGTATATAAGAATTTCATTATGACTCTTGCGGAATGTCCGTTGCGCGCATCATTTCACAAGCTAAGGCTTTATTCTCCATGTGTGTTATGATAAACACTCGGAGTTTATATTCACACGAGTGAATATTACTCAGTAATTGCAATAGGTCGTTGTTCACTTTTACTCCCTGATGTTTGTTTTTAAATTTTACGTAGCTTTTTATTTTGTAAATGTTTAGGTTGGGAAACAAATTTTACGTAATTTATATTTTTTTAAAGTTAGTGAAACAGATCACATTACTCATATATGTTATCCTTAACAGGCAGGCCAGAGACATTTACAAGTATTCCTACCATTTGTATCTGTTATAATTTATTAGTTAGAACTCATCTTGAGCATAATACTGCAATCTGGGCTCCTCATGAAAGAAAGTATAGGATGATGCTGGAGAGGGAACAAAACGAATTCATCAGTCTTCTGTATTGTAGAATGAATGATATGTATCCATTTCAATCACTCAGGAATCCGACGTTATTCATAATTGGTTCTGGGCTACAACGAACTCAGAGTGCGCCGATCTGGACTTGCCATGTATCTCATAAAGTTGTTACGTGGAAAGCAAAACAATCCGGCAGTACTCCAGTGCCTAGGCCTCGGGGTGATTGATGGTTACGTTAGGAAGTGACATCGGCTGCCATTACTATTCGTACCTTGTTATGTACATTCATTATTCGAGAAACACATAAAGTAATAATAATGATATACAAAAATAATTATGGACAAGAAGGAATAAGGCAAACTTTAAGTGTGTAATGTGTTCGTGTTGTAACCGGCGCTGGCTCAGCATGATGCTGTGTCATTCTGTCAGAGACAACCACAGTTAGTTTGTGCCTCAGACGCAAAAAAAACAAAAAGATACGAATGATAATAGTAGATTTAGTTGAAGATTACGATCGATAAAGGAAAGCCCTCGAAAAAAACCTTGGTATTATTTCCTTAATCTGGATTTAGGTTAAAAATTATTTTTGTTTCAGGTGTACAGATAGCATACTTCGCGATAATAGGAACGCAAATGTTCATGATTGTCCTTAGTATATTCCTCTTCTATGGGATTTATAAAGTAAGTTTATTATTTATTATGTTATAGTTTGAATTATTAATTCAGGCATATTAAACAAGATAGAATCGTATCTTGATTCCAACAGCCTCATCTGTATTAGTTATACACCGAAACTTTCACAAATAATAGTCTATATAGTGAGTAATTTTTGTGGTTATGTGAAATCAGATTTTGAATAGAAAGGTACAAACCGAACAGAATCAAAAATAGCATATTCAGCATTTTCAATAATGGGAAATTTCCAATATCTTAAAGTTTCGGATTTCGCCTCCATAATAATGTTATAACTACACTATGTTCGTTCACAATAGTCTCTCCTTACAGCAATTATTTTATAATTCATATTTTGACATAAACTCAATAATTGATTCGTTAGTGAAAAAGGTTATAATTGCCAGCATCGGTGTAGCAGTGTAAATAATAAATATTGTAAACCCTATTCTCATTATTAATAATGTCACTTATTTCACAAGGTACATGTTTTTATTTAAATTATATTTTGCGGTAGTAGTATACATTGTCTGACTATGTTTCATGAATTCTTACTCGTTAGTCAATCTCGCAATTTTGATTAAATTGGCGACACTGAGACGACACGGTCACACGATGACGTCATTCGTTACTCAGTTAAGTTTGAGGCACCGAATGTTTATAATAATAGTATATGAAGGATATAAATATTATTATTTTTTTCAGGAAAACGTCGCTTTCTTAGTGCCGTGGGTTGTTGGTTGTATGACTTTCATGGCTTTGGAGGCAATGGCCATGGTTTATTCAAATATTTTAAGGGATCACGTCAATAAGGTGAGGCGCTTTCATAATTATTATCATTGCAAAAATTATAAAGATATTAAAATCCGGGACTTGACTTGATATTTATAGTTACAGAATAACTGTTTGAACTAATTCACGAATTATGATGTAGGTATAGAAAAGTAGAGTCCATAGCCCCTTTTTCTAGTACCCACTATAACAATATACTATTGTTAAAGTACGATTTATCCTTAAGACTCGTTAAAATTTACTTTAATTTCACATGCAACAAGAGATTTTTGTGTCTTTGGTCACTTGGTCGTACGGTGATTAAAAAATACCAATGAAACCGGCATCTCTTAGGCCAAAATTGACGGTGTTGTTATAAGACATAACGAATATCACAAAAAAAAACTGACATCTGGTATTTATGAAAACGAAAATAGAAGAACAAGTATCGCGTTTGATGTATTGAGATGGTTTGAGTGTATCCCACGATAGCAAATCCTGTTAAGCAGTTAATATATTTATTATAGTATGAAATTTGCATGCTACTTTGATATGGCTGCTTGATACGGATGTCCCACATAGATATCAAATAAAGGATTTATTTATTTATTATATTGAGAATTTATTGAATTAATTTCTGAGGCCAAAAAACGAAGGGTTTTTAGTTTGTTAGCCAAAACCTAACTTCTTCGGGTTAAACTTTATCAATGTTGCGGTATCCATGATCAAAGGTATCAGAACCTAGAAACATGAACTGGTAACACGTGTGACCTTCCCAATTATTATTGAAACGAAATTAACTTCAGAAGTCATTATAAGTAAAAGTTCCGGACATAATAATTTAATTATACTAATTTTCTCCTTCGAATTGTTTGAATTTCATAAGTAAAGACGGAATAAAGTGTTAGTATTTAAGTTATAAAATATTTAAAAAATTGTTATATATAAGTATTCTTATTAAAAGCTTTTTAATCCAAGATTGGATCAATTACATGAATTATTAAAATGTATATTCGATATTCAAATCCCACTTTGAATAATATGAGAATAAATACTGTACATTCGTTATTCAACTCTTCCTAATAACACTCGAAGCAGGTAATTCGCTTTCGATATAGAAGGTTATTTTCTTTGAGCCTTATATAAAATTAACTTCAGAAGTCATTATAAGTAAAAGTTCCGGACATAATAATTTAATTATACTAATTTTCTCCTTCGAATTGTTTGAATTTCATAAGTAAAGACGGAATATCTTTGTCGCTAAATGTAGCGAATAATTAACAACGTAATGTAAAAGCCACAGGCCCTAGAATGGAACCCTAGAGAAACGATAAGTCTTTAAAACGAGAAAGTGATTATTTAGAAATTATGAGATATCTCATATTGTTTGTTTAATTCTGAATTGTTTATTAACACATATTAATATAGGTAACACTCAAAATGTTTAGATAATGAAAAACAGCTTAATGTAGAAAGTTGCTAATACTTTTATTGTTTTTCGAGGTAGTCTCTGTTCGTGTAATATTTTTTGAACTTGACTTATACCAATGCCTAGGCTTGCCCGTATCTGCTGATAGGTCACTCTCTTATCTTCCTCTATCATGCGTCGAACAGCATTGATGTTATCTTCAGCAGTCGCTGGTAAAGGATGTCCGTCACGCGGATCATCATTGGGATTGCTACGTCCACGCTACGCACGTCGTTAAACCAATTGTAAATAGTGGCACGAGATGGGGCTTCATTAAGAAATGCTAATCGCAGCCTATCATAGCTTTGTTGTTGAGTAAGCTCACAACGAATGTCATAATAAATTATTGACCAAAAATTTCCTCGCGTTAAGTTCATTTTCACGTGTAACAAGAGTTTTAGATTTGCCGCCAATTCACAAAAACAAATGAATGCAATTACAGTATTAGGTTACCAAAGAGGTCTAAAATTGAGATTCAAAAAAAGTTTTCATTAGCAATGTTTCTAACTGGCCCGTTCTAAACATTTTCAGTGTTACCCACGTATAATCTAATAAGATGCACATATAGCAACACTTAGTTCCACTGGCACCGTTAGGTTTAATTTAAAAAAACATTTATGTTTCCCTTTTATACGCAGCTTCATCCCTGAGTTCGTATGCTTGAACCCGGCTGTGAAAACGTAACGAAACCAGCATAACTTAGGTCTAAAAAGGCATGGCAAAATAAAT
The DNA here is from genome assembly GCF_905147105.1 of Pieris brassicae. Lineage (NCBI taxonomy): Eukaryota > Metazoa > Arthropoda > Insecta > Lepidoptera > Pieridae > Pieris > Pieris brassicae. The sequence continues at coordinate 16,588,564 of NC_059670.1, read as the reverse complement.
GGAAAATAATGTAACTATCGCCTTTTAAATGCTAAAAGGATATATATCGAAGCAGTCGCTTACGAATAAAGTGTTAGTATTTAAGTTATAAAATATTTAAAAAATTGTTATATATAAGTATTCTTATTAAAAGCTTTTTAATCCAAGATTGGATCAATTACATGAATTATTAAAATGTATATTCGATATTCAAATCCCACTTTGAATAATATGAGAATAAATACTGTACATTCGTTATTCAACTCTTCCTAATAACACTCGAAGCAGGTAATTCGCTTTCGATATAGAAGGTTATTTTCTTTGAGCCTTATATAAAAATAGAGACATGCGTTTTACTTCAACGTTGTATCAGTCTTTTTTTTCATCATCCCCTGCTCTCAAAAGTAACCAAAGTACGAGGGAGTCGACTCTCACCAGAATTTCTGCTATTCAGAGACTGGGTGTGCAATACCTACTAAAACCCGAGGTGGTTTTATAGTTCCTACAATGCTGCCGTCATCGGTCATCGTGTTAAATCGGTTTTTCTATGTTTGTTACGAATATACACTACACCTAATGAAACGATTTAAAAACTTTTTTCGCGATTAGAAACATGCATAATTAAATCTATATTTATTTCAAAAATAGTTTAAAGAATAAATCTTCATCCATAGGAAGCCGGGACTGGCCAATAGCCTATGTAACACCCATTACTAAACCTAAAAACTTCAGAAGATTTAAAGCACTCTAAGTTTACATAGAACTTAAACTATTCTAAATGAATTTGCTTACATAGCCTTGGAATAAATGTTTTGGTTACACGTGCAACCTTGTAATTACAATTTCATACCCAGGGATGTACTTATTACATAGTAATCGCGTTTGGACTAAAAAAAGGGCGCGAGTTTTTTAACGTTTATCTTTGAATATATCACACAGAAAACAAAAGACATTTGCATGTAAGAAAACATATTTTGCAATGGCGAAATAAATAGGCGATCGATTTGATAGTTGTTAGGACTAGAAATTGTTTAGTAGTTAATCAGATAAGTAAGCCTAGTAGCTTTAAAGCCGTATTACCTGCAAATTAGGAAAAAATTATATTCTTCGATGAATAGGTAACCGCAATGATTTTCCTGATCAAGTTAAAATGCTTTTAAACACTCAGTCTAACATGTTTCGCTATCGGTAGAACTCTTATGGACTTTAAAACTTGTTTCAACTGAACAATACACAGAAAATGAATGTAAGATTATCATTTAAATTTTCATCTCTCCCGGATATACACCCGGCAAATTGCACTGCCACTAGTGTGTAAAAATAACTAGATTTAGGAGGGCGTTTGAATTTCGATTTCGATCCGATCGACTGACCCTGGAATTGTCAGATCTTTCCTCTCCTGGAATTTTGAGGCTATGTACGAAAACGGCAAAAACGTCTCCCTAATCCCTTCCTCCTCAGAATATAAGGCGATGAATGAATTCAAAATTGGATTAAACTAGCTCATAAACAATAAATAAATCAATGGCGCTACTATCTTTTTAGGTCTAGGCCGCAGATTTCTGTATCTGTTTCATGATCATTTGTTAATATAATAGGCAAATAGGTCAGAAGGCTGATCATTCTGTGCCTGTCTCACGCCGTCCACTTTTTGGTTCTAAGGCAAGCCGGTTTCCTGACCATGTATTCCTTCACCGTTCGAGTGAATGTTAAATGCGCACATATAATGAAAGTCCATTGTTGCACAGCCGGGATCGGAACTAGGACCTCAGGAATGAGAGTCGCACGCTGAAGCCACTAGGCCAACAGTGCTCGACCCGGCGATATCCAGCTTATATAATAATTTTATTTGAGTTAACGTCAAACGTTAGTATAATATAGAATAATATAATTTAAAAAGTCATATTTTTCCAAGACCTAGACACATTTTAATTATGTTTTGCTCGGAGGTACACAAACTGTTTTTCGGAAGGTGCGTTAAAAAATTACTTTTAATGGTAAAACGGTAACATCAATTCCGCCACACAAATAGCAATTTTATACAAGTTAATTTTTAAACCAAAAACCATTGCTATAATGAACAATGCTCCCGAGACGAGGACTTATAAGGCGTTTTCTTTGTTCTTGAGGGAATATAAAAGTATTTGTTTCAATTTACTGAAATTCGTTGACAGGTTTGATGGAATAAAAATGCTCTTAGGATATCCAATTACCAATTTGAGACGTTCTTAGTCACTTGTTATGTACTTATTTGAGTGACATGTGTTTGGGGTTACTTTATGGTTTATAAAAAATAAATCGATTTGCGGCTAAAACGCTGTGATGAAAATATACTTTAGTTATAATTGAACAATTAGACTAATTAAAAAAGGAAACAAATATAGTATACATTAAAATTGAAAGAGCTTTAACAAAAACAATATACATAAGTACAACGTTTTCATTAGTATAATTATAATCGAAACATTTCGATATTTATTCTCTAAGCAAACACTAAATTAATTTAGACTCAAAGCATCCTACCATAATATATGAGTTATTATTTGCCATATTCGCAATTTTAGATATTTCAATTGGTTTAAGTTAAATTCGTATCAAGTGTCAAAAGGTATTAATGTAAAACCATATCTCTTATCTATGTACATATTACATAAACATTTCACATATTTTTTTCGTGTTCATTATCAAATTACAATATGGAATGGGGAGTTGAATATAATAGGATAGCAGTGATCGCTATACACAAAGAGGGTATGTTCATATTCCAGACACGTCGTACCAGGTATATCGTACTATCAACAGATACAACAACACTTTATCAAATATTCCGCGATTTCTTTAGAGATGCCTTAGATTTCGATGCGTTGGTCCAGTTGCTTCAGCGTTTAACTCACATTCTTGAGGTCATAGGTTTGGACCCTGGCTCATGCACAGTAACAGTCGCAAGGTCGCAGGGTAAAGGAAATATTGTAAGAAACCGGCTTTAGACCCAAAACAGAGATACAGAAATCTAAGGCTCAAATCTAAAGGGTTTACCACGTTTTTCATAACCAGTTAGATTATGTTATAAGGTAGATGTTGATAGTCATTTTATTATTAACATATGTATTTAACATATTGATAGTAGCAATTACGCGCATTGCTTGGAATGGACGATCTCAAGGTTGATATTCGCACGTTTTAGACAGAAACTAAAATGGTTACTATTTTTTAATTACATTAATATTGTATATTAATGTTGTATAATATGAGTGTAGTACTTAGTTTTTAAAAATGACATTGAATGATATTGCGTATAAACGAGCGATTTTAGGCATACACCATACGGAACTCGGTACTCGAACATTCGGTTTCTATATTCAATCATAATTTTTGGCTTTTTAATGGAAAACGTATGGGGCTCACCTGCTGTTAAGTGATACTGTGCCAATAAACACTCACACTGCCAGAAGACTCGCAAGCGCGTAAGCTGCCTTTTAAGAGTAGGCTGCGTGCCCAATGTCGTTATTTATTGTAATAAATTGTTAAGGACTTGTTGCAATTACGTCTTTAGGATTTATAAAAATACCCTTTGTCGCTACTATTTTCGAAGAAACTCTTTTAAAAGCCACACTCAGCATCGTGTTCATATCATTCAGTGTCACGTGAGCGTTTTTTAAGGTATTAAAAAACGCTCACGCAACGTTCTTGCCGCGTACTTCTACTATGTGGTACCAGCTGCCCACAGAAGTATTTCCGAGCCGATTAGACTTAGAGCCCTTCGAGAGACCAATTCTTAAAGTGCCGGCAATGCAGGTTTTGAGCAATCAGGTATTAAGACTGTCCATGGGCAGCGGTATCGCTTAACATGAGATGGGCGCAGGAGGCTCAGAAGGCGTTTGCCCCTTATGTATAATAATATATAAATAACTCTAAGCATAACTCATTTAAAATGTGCCTACATGATTAATACTAATCTATATTAAACATCAATACATTTGTATTAATCATGTAGGCAAATACCAAATAGGTACAACAATAATAACATAACATTTAGTTAAGCATATCAATAACAAATTATTTTGTTTCAGCAATTCGACGCGATGTGTAAAGCAGAAATATCTTTTTTAATTCCGAGAATATTGTTAAATGTAAGTATTTAAAACAAAATTATATTCAAATGTAGGCTAATTTATGAGTCTTCCAAGGTATACATTATTGTATAAGTTGTACGGGTTGAGTAATTTGTTTTAATTTAACTGGTCTCGTACAGGTTGTAAATTAAGATTTATATTCTTATTAAATACCGATGTTTACACATCAAAATGTTGTGTAATAAAACATTCATAACTGCATCATTGGTCTAGCGGAAGTGGACTTTAGAATGTAGGTATCAGGTTCCTTTCGTCATTATATTTTTTTTCAGGAAATGTTATATGATAATATCTCTAAGCTAGTAATTTGAACGTGACATCGGATTCAATGACTGTCGAACACCAAATTCAACGCTCTGTAAGAGTAATAAAATAGAAATATAACATTTTCTCTCATCATCATATCATGCCAATAGATCTAGGCCGATTGTGTAGAACCTTTATATTATTAAAAGAAAGTGCGTGCATACAAAGTGCACGTGTCAGAAGTGAAACTTTTCTGGCAAACTAATTTGAAGTCTTATTCATATATATACGAGACTTAGAGGGAGGGAAAAAATAAAGATTACATTATTCGACGCGATTTCTAACGATATTGTTGTGACGAGTAAAATATGCAATATAAGTTCGCGTTTGAACATTATCTAAATATCTTATAAAAATTGCATTTTTTGTCGTTCTGTTCTCGTTCCATGGCTATTTGCTTCAGGCTACGTTCGCCTTTTCTCACTCTCTCTCAATCGGTCTCAATCGTTCTCTCCCTTGTCTTCGACAAAAATGCTGCACATCTTCGTGACGCTAATATTATTATTATTGCATTTGATACTTAAAAAATCACCCTTATGCGCTTTAAAAAGTTTAACTTCAATAAATTGGATATTCTTCAAATAAAAACACAGAAAAAGGCTTTTTGTAAAATAATTTCTACAATATTGTTACAGTGTTTATGCATTTGTTGCGTCCTGCGACTATATCACCTCCTAAGAGCGGGTGTGACTTGGAAGGGGGCGGCCCCGATTGAGCTGTGACTATTGCCCAAAGAATCAAAGGACTCCACAGTCCCTTGCGAATCGAGCCTGTTGCTGGGTAACGTCGAAAGTGATACAGACGCTAGTATGCATTCTCTATGACCCACTGTGTACGTGTAAAACCCGTATTACGTTGTGATAAATTGAGTAATGAATTTTTGAATATGTGTACAAAGTAAATAGCGTTATTAAATTGTTAAGTTCCATTATGAATACGTTGAGTCTTATGTGTTTGTAAATTAATATTGTAAAAGTTGTGAGGTCATGTTTACTTTATTTACACTATGTATAGAACGTAGAACCGCTTACGACCAGAAGAAGCTTAGTTATTTCACGTAAAATTATTGCTTTCTATTGTCAGTACTGTATAATGTTATTCTTGATAGAAATATTTTTAATTAAACATTACTGCTTCCAATACACTTCGTTCTTCAATAGTGAACCAACGTGGTCCGAACTGACGACCTCGGTGCTCAGTGTACCCACACTGGGTACAACCGCTGGGCAATATGGATCTGTTTTTAATATTCTCCTACGAAATCCCAATCTCGTGAAATTTAAACGTTAAGTCTCGATTTGGGAAAGAATGTGAAACAAAAGGCCTACCTACCTTGCGCGCTTTGATTGGTTGGACAAACTACATGTAACGTGTCAATGCGAGACGCGCCTTTGACCAATTAGGATGGAACGAAATGCGCTACCATTTCCTCTTTCATTTTACAATATCACACTGAATCATACTATTAACTTGTTAAACCATACCACTAGGGTAGAGACGGAATCATCTTCTGGTATACGTCGAAAGCGATAGTAGAAAAGTAATGTTACTAATTTTTATGTCATCATCTGTTTGTTACCAATAATTGTTGAAAGTAGCTTATATTGCATTGTAAATATTGTAGTAAAATATTTGTGATATAGCCTTAATACATTGCTTTGAGCGTTATATTTAATGGGAATATGAGTTTGTATATAAACATATGTGTATATGTCCTGTCGTATGTAAAATAAATTATTAAATGTTCTTTTGTTTGTTTTATTTTACAAGTAAATAAATATAATTGAATCATATTTATTTACAAAAAAACATTCACGGTACTAAGCCAATACCATAATGTCGAAAAAAAACAATGACTGCCAACATATAAAGATGTCGATGTCTTTCTTAACGAGGGTCTGTGCACTAGACTGGTTCCAGCTCTTGTTATTGAAAACAACCTTGGCCTTTGCCGACACATATTTCCCCTAGGTACAAAGAATCTGAGTTCCTGAAGAACACTTGGGTTGCTCCAAGACTTTAAGTAGATAGTTGGCCAACCGTAAATCCGGTTTTGTTTCTAATTTATTGTACCCCCTATCCTTAAGACAAATAATATTGGGTACATTAAGGAATAGCTGGGAGAGATGCCATACATTCTGTAATGAAGGCAACGTTTAAACTTAATCTGTATGCGCTCCAACAGAAGACAGTATTTACTTTCATGTGGAACCGAATTTGTATAAAGAAACCGATATTGAGCAAAAGTTATTTATGAAAACCATTAATGAATGCAATGAACGATAGAAGTTGATATATTTTTGGTACTCTAGTTACTGACGAAGCTTCGCTGATTGTTTTTGCGGAAGTTAACGCCTAAAACACATCATAACATATCATGGTCGAATACGACATCGTACTTTAACATACATCTGAATACTATACATCTCTTAGATACCATATACACCAGAATACTATTAATGTCGCAATATTTGTATGTCAAGTACGTAACTTGGCATGAGACATTACCTAATTTTCTACCTGCCTAGAGCAGTACAATATTTCCCTCTCGTAAAGATTTTAATAGTTACTACAATTTCTTTGTATAGAGGATGTTTTTGTCTCGAAGAACAATTACAACGAAGACGTCGGTTAACCTAGATAAGGTTTACCATATAATAATGATAGTTTGAGTTTTATTTCATAGAAAAAATGGAAACTAGTAAAATAGGATTTGTATATACGTCGCAGCCAACTAGCTTAATTAGCCGTTGAATTAACAGCCTAGTCTCTTTACTAAACAGCGCCGTTCAACTAGCGCCTCGAATGATAATCAGCCATTTGATCAAACAGCTAACCAATGAGTTGAATCGATGACGCTGCATTACTTGCCTATCCTGTTCATACTAATTTAGTTCCACTTTCTGTCACCTAAGTCCCAAGTGTCAATAAAGCGTGCGCAAACAACAAATTTGATGATGTTGTCTAAAGTTTAATGAGAAATATTATGGAAGAGTGTAGTGACACTCAGAGTAAGCGTAGGAGCACTAATAAGTTACATTTTAAATCTATTTATATAAATATGAATCCCTATTTCCCTAGGTCACGGCATCACGCGTGAACGGCTGGACCCATTTTGCTAATTCTTTTTTTTGTTGTGTTTGTCAGGATGTTCAAATTTCATTTGAACATTGAAAATATTACATATGTAATGTATCTACATATGTAATACAGATACTCCTGACATTCAATACATATAAAGATTAAACACACATTTCACAGTCCACTAGCTAGCAAGCTGTATATTGGTCCTTCGAGTACAAAATTGAACTACGCGGTTCCTCCCAATCCCCGAAGGGACTAACGCTTGAGTGACCCACAGGCTGGTGAACCCCAATTGCATTAGTTTGTGATGATCTTGAGTACGTAATTGTACTGAGTTGTATTCTGTTGGAAAGCACTCTTGCGGTAGCGGATCGGTCACTAGCCTTCCACCAGCAGATATCACCAGTGTTTTGAGAAGCCGCATATAACGTACTGAGAGCGTAGATACGCGCAGTGCTTAGTTGACTAGGATTAGGATAGGGAAGAAGATATTTTGAAGAAAAGAAGACACATAAAAGACAAAATGGATATACAAGAAATTAATACATTAATACAAAGTTAGGAGTGACAGTATGAAAATAAAACGACTATTCAACAACCTATAGAAGGATCAAGTTCTCGAAAAGTGGGATTTATATACCATCAACTAAAGGAAGACTAAACTTTAAAAACATTAAATAACGACGAACAGGATATTCGCACATAATAGTAAATAGGAAAAATGTATTCATCGCTATAAAGCAAAAGTACAATGAACCTAAATATAAACATTGTAGGTATGACATCGATGGACATATGATTAACGCCAATGTACAAAATTATGCTGTTTACTATAAAATATTTGTCAACGCTGCAAATTCCACGTCCATATAATCATAATATAATGCGTGGATAAATTTAGTTTAGGGCTTAAACAAGATTAATTAAACCCTCCCGAACACAAGTGACATGAAACTATTTGCAAGATTTCATATACCCAACCACTCAGTTCTGCAAGTTACGTAAGATTCGCGCAAATATTTGCTTTTATTTGTGAAAGAAATCGTGGGAACCAATCTCAGTGTGCCTCGTTACGACCACTTAGCTTTTTACTTCGTTACTAAAAGGTTTTATCTCATGTTCTTGAATTTCAAATGCCGCCTTAAATATACACGAGTTTCTTCACGTAAGTAATTGCAGAGTCGTTTTTTTATTACAGGGATTACAGGCGAAGTGCGTATCGCCTGGATGTTATGGGTTCTAAAGACAGTAAAAACTATATATATATTTTGTACATATCTTGAATAGATTTACTTAATTATTTCTGTAAAAACAGTTTTTAACAGGTGGCTTAGTTTTCTACGTAAAATTATAAAAGAATTAAGGAAACGAGGTACATTTATACAGTTGTCAGAATTAGTTTTTCTGGGGTTCTCAATTCTTGCTTATACTGTAAAATAAATCGCTATGAGAAAGTTCCAGCCAGGCCAAAATCATACCTGACAGGCACAGAAGCTGTTACGTAATTACGTTAAATTTACAAGTATAAGCGTTGTTTCAGAATTATTGTACTTGATAATTCATATATCAATTTATATTTTAATACAGATCTCTGATACCGCGAAACACTTAAGAGTTACAGTTAACTCACGTCTTTACTGTAATACAAAATTGAATACAGACATTATCCTTAATAGTCTACGTTCTCGGTTTCTCGAGGCGTCATTATTTCGTCCGTCCCACTTGATTTTTCAAGGAGGATTTAACTGAGTAAGCCTATCACGAAGAAGTTTCTCACACGTGAAAAAGAATTGAAAAGGTCTACGTCTCTATAAATAAGCCTTCAAAGCCTACGAGGGCCGAGGGCTATTAAATGTGCTTTAGCTATCCTTTGTCACTGATACCAATTTGCCTGCAAATCCGGAATGTCGCGTACCATTTACGACTCGACGTTCCGAGTTATCACTAAGGAAATCTTTTGCCGCAACCGGCACGAATGGCGTCTTTCATTTCATTACAGATAAAGATGTATTATTTAAATTGACAATAGTATTTATATTTAAAATATTCTTACATTTTGTTAAATGTAATTTTATAATTTATTAGATATATCCAAATGAATAATAAGGTAAGTGTGTCCAAGCAAACAAATTAGCTTAAATCATCGTAATATTAAGTTCATGGGGTAAAGTATTTTAAGGCTAATTTTCACTGTAGCACTTAAAAGATATCACGAGAGATTATACTTATTAATTCTCATAACAAATTTTTCATCTGTTCAATCAATAACAGTAGTCATAAGTAGAAGCCTTTAAACCGCAAATAAAGGGAGCAAACTACAAAGGAAGCCACTAAAATATAACCTATTTCGAATGAATAGTGGAAGCCGCTAATTAAATTCTATGTACATCATCTAGTTCCAATATAAATGCTCGTAAATTATTTCCGGCTGTCGCGAGCACTACAGAGCGATTTGACGTGTCATAAAGCAAATGAGTTGCATACAGCCTTGCGGGAATTCAAAGTTGGCCGAACTTTGATCGCAATTTAAATGAAATATGTGCTGTGAGTTTGAAAGGAGTTGAAGTATGCCTCGCTGATTAAATGCTCTATAAAATTTTGCATCGAGAATTTATATGGAAAATTCAGATACGGTGTATCCAATCGAATAGTTGTTTGACTAAAAATATACTGTGTGTATACACACTAGATTTCTATTAGACCGACAAGATTCTATTGTTATATAATTTGGCCCCGTACACTGCAAGTTCGATGTTGTTATTTAGATTACCCATAGAGCACCCATTCGCAACCATGTGATCGATCGCGAGGAACAAATTCTTAGGATGGGCATGGCTATTGAACGTACAGAGTAAGGGCACAGAAGGGCCAAGGCAAAGATACTTGAAAAGGATAACCCGTGTGAAGTTTTTACTTACTGTAAAACTTAGAATGGTAAAGTCATATTGAACTTGTATTATAATTTATATATTATGGTAACATTTACTATTTTTGACGTTTATGAATTGTCCTGTCCTTGTCTTGAGCCTCGTGTTTCACCTCGCTCCAAGACTTTCCGGTTCTGTTTGCCTCGTCTGCAACTGTTCGGCGCCAGGACGGCCACGCTTCCACTTTCCTTGCGGATTCCAATCAAGAGCCTGCTTGGGAATATGATTGGGATCCCTTCGTAGTGTATGGCCAATCCAATTCCATTTGCGTCGCTGATCTGCTGGCTGATTGGGTTTTCTCGGCAGTGCTCCCAAAGTTGCTTGTTAGAGATCTTGACGTTTATATATATACATCCACATTTAAATTAATATATAATAATATATAATATTTTGCCAGGATACTGTCTACTTATTATGAAGAGAACTAAAATAACACTGTCATACATGCATTGTTATATTAGAAAGAAGATCGAAGTAGTCAAGGGAGATAAAATATAAAATAATGCCGCGAAAGCTAGACGTTGTCAGATTAATACGAGTATGAAAACTCTTTGAACGTCTAATAATTCTTAATAGAAATAAAGACTTTAATAAAACTTGATGTTATTGAAAGAACTGATCCAATAAACATTAACATTATTTAAGTATATAACTTCTACCACCTGTATAAATATTAAGGTTTTTTCAATATGTGTGTGGGTTACATTTCTAAAAAAAAATATTATACCGATAAATAAATGTTTCCGCCTCATGTCCCGTTGTGAGGTTACGAGACTGTACAATTAAAATAGGTGAAATGAAATTCATAATCGGGTATAAAATGAGCTGCATAATATATTTTTGAAATCATTTGCATAATACTGGCGTCAGATGTTAAAATGGAGTTTACAGCTTTAAATACGAAAAATCATAATTCAACATTCCGTACTACTTCCTATTTAATGGCTTCTGTTGCGTGACAACATATTCTTTAATGACACATATTAAGCTGGTTTTTTGAAAGTTTATTAATGATTTGGTAAAAAAGGTATGTGGGTAACGAACGAATGGTTAGAAATTAATCTGTTATGTGAAGTGACATTTTTTATATACCGTTGTGTTGCAGTCCATTGTTAATAATAATTTTGGTCAACAGATAGATTTTATTTTCCATCAATTTATATCACTGTGTACGAGACACACAGTTGTTCGTTAAGAGTTATAAGTTAAAGAGACATTGAATGGTTTTAAGCTATTTAAAATATATTTTACATATTTATACTTATAGACAAATAATAATGTATTTAATGAAATATGACAAAAAGCATTCAAGCATTTAATGGCAATTGATATATTATGATCACGTCATAATAACTCATCAAGTTTTACGGCCCGCCGCCTGTGTGAGCTTTCCACTGTTTTCCTCGATATTTTCCCATTAAGCTCCAATTGAGAGGTTTATTATGAACGACGTTATCATCTATTTACATCAATGTAAATATAATAACGCACAACGCAATTACTTTATATCGTTATCATTGGGTTTTGTGTTGAAATAATGTTATCTTTCGGCTTACTTTCGCATTAAGGTTACGCTGTATTTTCCTTAAAAAGTCTACAAAATAATATCTTTAATAATTGTATAATAAACTTTATACAATTAATCTTAAACTAAATAGTTATTGAGAAAGGTTGTTGTGGGGGATAGACTTCCGTGATGCATAATATATATTTAATAAATTAATATTAAGTTAATTAATAAATAATGAAGTTTTTGAGACCTTAAGGGTGCGTCAGTGTATGTGTTTCTATATGTGTGACAGAGAGATATTATGAGCTAGCATGCGCTTTGTCTGAGTGTTTGAATAGTGCAATTTATATACACATGTATGTATATAAATTGGCTCGAGTCAGATCGAGTTCCAATTGTACTAGCGTACTTGGGAGCCTTCGGGACAAAAAAGGCAGTCATCGCAGGCCTTTGAGAAAGGAGTATGCTTTTTTATAATCAGTGTGTTTGTACCTAGATTGCGCTTCTCAACGCTCAGGTCGTGCCTTCGAATGAGGCATAGAAAACTCACCAGCATCATCTATTAACATAATATCTTTTACGAATCAGATACAAAAATCTGGTCCTAGGGGTCCTAGACGTTGTTGCCAGATGTATTTTCTATATGATTAATTTAACTATCTCTGCACCCTTAATTATTTTCTTATAAAGCTTATACAATTAAGCATAACAGAATAATTAATAATAATAATTTATTGCAACAATATGGTATAAAAAGATGGTACATTAGTAAGTTCGCATATTCTCCCACACACAATAGCGTGCTGTAATAGTTGCTATGCCGTGCATGTTCGTATTTTATTATAATGTATGGAACGGGCCTATTGAAGTCCAAATTAATAGACAGTATTTACATTTACCGCATAATAATTAATTATACTAGGAAAATTACTTAATAATTTTCACTCAGAAATCTCTCATGTCTTAATGGAGTTCGTTAGTCTTCCATTTATGTCTTGATTTCAGGCTTGAACACAATCATTAGACTAATTTACACAGCAAATTAATTAACTTTACAAACAAAATGATATTATGAAACGGAAGTTGGTGCTTGCGACTTCGTCTGCAAATCAGGGATAAAAGTCAATTTTATCCTTCAGCAGGTTAAATAATAAATATTTTAAAGGTTTTTTTTTAAAATTAACAACCATTTTTTATTTTTTTAGAATCCTACTCTATGTCATATACCACTTTCTAGGTATTTTATTTTATTAACTAATATGATGATGATATATATATCTGGGGTATCTAGAGGGTACACGAAATTTAAATTTTGATAAAATGTTGGGGGCAATCAATCTGAATGTATAATCGATACATGAATAATTTGGTTACTGAAATCATTTAATATTATTGCTGTATCGTAATATTAAATCGTATACCTTCTAAGATACAGTTGAAATTGCATTACTTAATGTCACCTACGGTAAGTTTCAGTAAGCGTTTTTTTTATCTTGAAGTATGTTATACAGTGTGAACTGTCGTGTGTATGTCGATTGAACGACTACCTCGCTAAAGCGTCGAATTCAATTGGTTTTGGGTGGTTTAACTTGTCTTCCATACTAGGTACACATTAGATTGCTAAAATTAGTAAAAACTGCGCAGCTGTGTACGTAGTGTACGTTCTTTTATCGCTTCATTATGCTAGCCCGCAATAAACTCGACTGTCGGCATCATGCATACGAACTTTCTAAGAAATTCGTTCTTTTGTTTAAAAATTGAGATTGCTTGCACGTGTAGACTGTTGTTGACCATGACTTATAAGATGGAGACATGGATTATCGATTCTCTTCCCTCCATTTAAAGAAAACTCTCTATAACGCCATAAATGCACAGTTGCTTCAGTGTCGTTATATAGAGTTTACACTTATATTTTTACCTTTTTGAAATACTTTATAAATTATTAGCTAAGCCATTCGTTGAAAATTAACCGAGACGTGGTACAAATCCACCAAGAGATCCCTAAGCTTCGTTCTAAGCCGCACTTAAATACTGGACAGTAATTACCTGCGTCGGTTAGCTGCAGCACAGCATTATTTGGCCAAATTGGTCGAAACACAAGGATTTGAGGTTGAACTTCCTGTGGTGTGTTTATTTTGAATATCTTTGTGTATTTTGTAATCAGACGCTATGACTGTAAAAAGATATCTAGGTATTTTCTGAAGAGTTTAAAAAAGAGCAGTTTTGGCTTAGTTGCTTAAGCTTGTGTTTCTCAATGTATCAAAAAATGATACAATTGCCAATTAACCTTTTGAAAAACTTATACAATGTAAATGTGACGAATGCGAGCGTGTCGCGTTACATGATAATAATATGAAATGCATGTTTAATAAAAAATGATAATATGCTTTACATTTGAAATCAATTAATATAAATAAGTTACTATCAAAACATCATTAAAATAATAATGATTTCTTCTTTACTTTGGGTTTTGCCCATGTTTAAACAAAAAATACAAATTTTAATAACGAAGAAAAAGAAATGAAATATTTTAAAGTTATAAATGAATTCCTAATGAATGAAACAAGTTTATATACCAAAAATTTGCATACATTTCAATCTGACAATTTGTATGTATGTTTCACACTAAACACAATGCTAATACGTTACCACTATGAATAATCTAGACTAAAGTAAACAATTACAAAATTATATAGCTTCAGAAATATTATCGCTTGAATATACATAATGGATTAATAATATTCAAAACATTAAATATTAAATATTAGTGGCGGTGTAATTGCTCGACCGGAACGAGTTGTTTGAATCATGGACTTGTGTTCGGATCCTGGAGGAAACAATGTAGGTGGTTCAAGAATTGTATCTTGCTTTTTATTATTTCTGTATATACTTTATCTTGTACTAAGCCTGTCGATTGATATTGAGTTTATTGAGCAGCTTGACGATTGGGTTACTGAATGATGTAAACCTTGGACCTCTTTTCCACTATGCGGTATGGACCGTCGTAGGGTGGTTTCAAAGGTTTAGGTACTGAGTCATCTCGCACAAATACATTCTACTCAGGAAAGATCAGGATGTATGAAAAATTAACGGGAATTACAATGGGGTTCGGGAACTGGTTGAAGAGATTTAATTTGTTCCCGTATCTATTTTAAATTCATACTTTAATTTTAAAAGTCATACTTTAAAACAATAGTTATAATGAATGTATTGTTATTGATTGTATTCCTGATATAAGGCTATAAATAAATATATAAATACTTATTAAACACACAATAAAAGGAAACCACACCGGTGAAACGTCGTTATTCTGCTACAGTTTCAGGCCTAGGGTAGTCAATTATTGCTTTAAGCTTATCAGAGGTAACATGCTGGCAGACTATTTTACCGTGGTCTTTCTCATTGTTTTTAATCGAACAATTGCATCTGCCAAGTGTGCACTTTATATAAATCATAAAAGTCAGAGCCCTGGATGTCTGCCTCTACGAATTTTCGTGTTCACAGCAGACTATGATCATCAGCCCAAAGGTAGACATGTGCACATAATATCATCCATCTTTTTTTAACATTTTTTAAACGCTGTCAATTGACAACGCAGCGTTACCATAGTGGCAGACGAGGTCCTTCATGTTTCCTAGGGTATAATTATCACTATTAATAACGTCTGCCATGTGTGCTGATCATATAGAAATTTTGCTCGCCAGCTCCCTAACTATCAAGTTGAGAATGACCAAAAGAACATTTACTATATTGTGAAAATCGTGTTCATGGTGTTGGGTTTCATTCTCTCTAGTAATCTAGGCGTCATTGATATAATTAAAAACAAAATCTAAACTATTCAATACGGTGTACATGAATCTCTGAAATATCTCAGCTGAATGCAGCTGCTTACGTAATGACGTAGTCCGAAAGTCATACGCAGAAATTCAAACAGACAAAAGGTGTCATAATTGCTGTCTTTTCTATGTCTTCCGGTGCAGTTTGTAGAAATTTGGTATATATGGAAGATCTTGGAGACGTGGAATTGGGTAACGATCTGGTTTAGTGATAGCATTAAGTCGTCGATAGTCTGTCTGTCCGGAGGTAATGGTCTAGCCCTAGAATATACCGGAGGTTCTGTAGTTTCAATACAATGTTGTACAGAACTATGTGGAACATTTAAAAAGCACGTTGGCTTGGTTATGTTAGGAAAATCCCGTAACAAATTACAGTATGGATGCTCTACACTGAAAGAGAGAACGGATAGCTCAGTAATGTAATGAGTAACGAGAGTGAGGGTGTGTATGATAGAGAGTGAGGGTGTGTGTGATAGAGAGTGAGGGGGTGTGTTTGAGTGATAGAGAGTGAAGAAGTGTATGATAGAGATTGTAGGTGTGTACGTGTATGTGTGAGTGAGTGTTAGGAGGGTGTGTGTGGGAATGTATCAGGCACAAGCCTAAGAACATATGAATATACGATACAGATACCGATACTCTTATAGAAATATCGTCGATACCGATACCAAGACTTATTGGTAGGCTGTTCCTAAAAGAAATAGAGATGTTGCCGTCGGTCAGACCGGAAGGACTGACTTCGCCAGATGCAACATGCAGGCAGACTATATCTATAATAGATTATTAGATCGGCTCCTTAATATCTACCCGCTCATATGTACTTATAAGGAATAGCTATTTTTATTTGTTTACGTTATTTAACTATAGACCATCGACAAACCCTTAACCTTGATCAAAGCTCAATAACGGGGTGAAGGTGAAGTTCAGATTTATGATTCGTAATGACCACTCCAATTTCGTTCGAGTCGTTCAGGATTTTCTAATACCCGTGATTTCCTTTAAGCACGCGATTTGCTTATGAAAAGGAAATTTCCGTTTTGTAATGGCCTTAGTTTTGGATCATTATGCTATCTTTAACGCTTCTGTGACTATGTTTATTTTTTTTAATTCACATTTATATATATTAAGAGGTTTTATTTATTTATTAAAAGTTATTAATTTAAATTATTACGTATTCTTTGTCTAATAGCATACAATATATAATTTTTAAAGAAGCGTTTTCCCCTAGTGAAATTGAATAATATAGATAGGTATAGGTATATATCTTATAAATCTAGGTAATATTTATAATAGTAATTTTCGGAATCCTACTTGGTATTGGCTTATAGGTTAAACAATTAGGGACCACCTACCTGCCTTAATACCGTTATTAAAATCCAGAAAGCTTGCCCATTTTAAACAGTCATATAGCTTATTTCTATATTCGACGACTTTTCTATATAAATTGATAACTAAGAAGATGGACTTTAAATACATTATTGATCGTTTTAAACTGCACACATCACCCAGATAGTTACTTAGTTAACTATATTGGGAATGAATTCTAACTATGTAGTATTACACAAGGTAATTAATGCTATGCTAGTACAGTGCATATGTCAAAAGACATAATGACTAAAATTGCCTGATTTCTAGAGCTGCATTCAATCATTCATGAGCCTGTTGGGTCACTGATTATTCATCTAATGCGCCATGCCTACATTCGTTACGATTATGGGTGTGGTTCCCATGGCCACGCGTTTAATTTTTTAACATTTTTATGTTGTCACAGAGAGGTTACCTATTTATGGAACTTCACTAAAATAAATTACCTTGCCACATTGCGGTAAACCATTGGACTACCTCCAACGCAATTTCTTAAAATGGCAACAATTGTTATGATGTTATCTGTCAGTCGTCTTCTGTCAAGTCGATTCGATTGTGCGTGGTCTAATTCCTGTATATTCTGAGTTGTGCGTTATAAAATATTAAAAGACTAAATATTAAATGTTAAATATACTTTATTTACAATATAACCAAGAATTCTTTGAAAAGAATGTCAGAAGGACTAATGGGTCAAATGTCATGCCAATTTGCATGTATGACTTTACGTAATGTTGCTAGAATCATTTATTTATTTTTAAAGAGCCGCGCCAACAAGACCACACAACAAAAACAGGATAGCAGAAGTTATAAATTTTCCAACCCATATGTGTATTCTATTATAGGTGCAGACGGCATAAATATAATAATGTTTACAATCAATAACTCCACACAAACAAACATTTCTATAGATCTCAAAACAAAAGAACTCAAATTACAAATAGGTATAGCGCAAAAACCTAACAGAGAATTAACAGAATGTCCTCCCTGTAAATGGATGGGCGGTTCAAGAAATTATCGAGTTAATTATAAGCTATATAAATATATATAATCAGTTGAAGCAAACTTTCCGTTTATTGAAAAAGTTATCAAGTAAAAGCTCTACCACAGCATATGTTCTGACACACCGCATCGCCTGATATTTTGCCAATTTTCAAAGGCAACATGCCAAGAGGGTATCACCGATCGCGTGATGTATTGCATACAAAGCCTTTACGTCCTACGCAGTCAGTTCGGAACTTAAATGAACCTTCAAGCTATAATAAAATATGACTTATGCCTAGTTTTTTTTATCCAGACCACTATTAATTGAAATGAGACATGAGGCTTTTAAAGATTACCGAAAACGTATCTAAATTAAATTAATGAAAAATCTTACTAAAACGATTATCACACCTATAGGACTGCACAGGCTACAGCGAGGGCTTTCCTATATTGTTATTTGTTTAGTTTCTTAAATATTTAGCTATAAAGGTAGTATGTATTATTGTTGGGCTAAACTGACGTTTTTTGTCATATCGGTGCACGGTTTTTATTAGCGCTAAATCACGTATCACTCGTAATCTATGTTTTAAATAAATAAAATTTATAAATCAAAATAAATGTAAATCAGAACATTCTGTAAATATAAGAATATAGAAACTGGGCATATCTATGGACTCGAGTCTAAGCCCAATAATTTAACATCTAAACATTTTTACACACCCTGAAAAATAATACAAGTAAAACAGCTAAAATAAATTTAAGATTTAGTGTCCCTTCATATGCACATTCAATTCATTCTTACAATCCTTGGTTTAATTGGATAAGGCATAATTATACGGTTAAAATAATCGGTAAACATCCCTACTCATCGGCAAAGAAGACAGAGGGTGTAGGCCGAGAGAAAAAGCCGGCGTAAAAAAACCCTCAGTACTCTTTTAAAATATCAAATCATCATATAAAATGACAAAATATAAAATGTAGTCTGAATAAGTTATGATTAATCGCAGTCTCAGTAAGTGAAGGTTTTGGTTGCAGTATACGACTACGTTAAGGATTTAACAATTTTATGATATAAATATATAAACACATTTTACTCTATTCCTTACAGTATGGAGTCTGCGATAATAAAAATATAGTTGGATACTCGCTCTCGTCAATAAAAATGCACTCAGAGCGGCATTCAGTAAAAGTACTCCAACACATAAGTAGCAGTGAATGGAGATATTTTAAAAAGAATTCCATTTCATTGAAAAATACGAGTAAAATGGCTTTAATAATAATGAAGAAAGCTATGAGTATTAGCTCAGTGGTTCAGCGCGCTTTTCAATCGTGATGTCGTGGGTTCGTACCGCGACTCTACTGTTTATATCGCAGAAGAAATCACAACACACATATACAGAAGGCTCATCACTTTTTTGCCTATAAAGAATAAAACAGTTGAAAATCTTAGGCGGTCTGTAAATGTTTCTAATATTTGACAAAACGTTTATATACTTAATATTTATTTTGTTCAATTTGTTATACTAGTAGCATATAATTTGACTTGATTTTCGTTTAGTTTTTTTAATTTTAATTGTTTTGTTTAATATTTGTATTATCTTTTCGTGTATGTCATGTTTGTCTATAGGTGCTTATCGCATAAAAAATGTATATTCTGGTTATTTTACCGAGCTTTTATCAATAAAATAAATTAAAATCTGATGTACCTACAAGACGCTTGAGATAAAGTAGTACGGAATGAGTAATAAACATGGATATGTTTTCGTTGTTACGTCTACAATTTGTTGAGTATCGAACTCAAGATCTGGATTATATTATGAAGTTGTCTGTGTACCGTCTAGGTTATGGATATTTAGATACTACACAGTTGGTTCACAGTCCTATTAGATTTAACATACGTGAATCTAAAGTATGCAGTAAATAAAAATATGTAATAATATTTCACAAACAAATATCACTATAGGCAGCCTGCCTATAGTGATATTTGTTTGTGAAATAAAAAACATAAATATATTTTACTCAAAGAGAGCTTTTATTGTGAGAAAAGTTTCCAGTCTCCCTAGAAACCGCACAGAACTCGATAAAACACATCTGATCCATTCAGTCGCCTTAATCGAATTTCGTCCAATTCTCTTGAGAATACCAAAACCGGGAGGGTAAGTTAAAGCTTTTCATTTTAATTATGATTTCAAATAGATAATCTAACACAGTCTACAATATTCTCAAGTGTAATTCTAAATAACCAAATACGATCTAGAAACTTTGATAAATAAACCCGATATCACGTTAATACGATTTTGCTTTGTTGCCAAGCCAACATCTAAGCTTCAAAATGAAAACTATTGTTTAACCAGTAATCGAGCCCTCCAAATAAATAGTTAGAATCTACCAGGTTCTGATTTCAAATTTATAAAAAGATAACGTGTCGTTCCAATTATTAAAAGTTCATACTGTCGCTTTTTAACACTTAAAATGGATTTTTTATACATGTGTCTTTACTGAGTCATCATTACGATCTAGCCTAACTTAAGACTAAAAAGTAATTTAAGTCTAACCTAATTTACTAATCAGGATAAATATTTTAAGATGTATATGTATAAGATATGAGCAGTGTTGGCCTAGTGGCTTCAGCGTGCGACTCTCATCCCTGAGGTCGTAGGTTCGAGCCCCGGCTGTGCACCAATGGATTTTCTTTCTATGTGCGCATTTAACATTAGCTCGAACGGTGAAGGAAAACATCGTGAGGAAACCGGCTTGTCTTAGACCCAAAAAGTCGACGGCGTGCGTCAGGCTGATCACCTACTTGCCTGTTCAATTTACAATGAAATAGATACATAAATCTGAGGCCCAGACCTAAGAAAGGTTGTAGCGCCATTGATTTTTTTCATATGTATAAGACACAGATTAAACATAAAAAAGTGTCCAATAACACTACTTACAGTCTCTATTAAAGGGAAGAAACTCTATTCTTGAGTTCTATTTTTTCACCTACCACTGCTTATACTCACAACTTACTTAAGACTAACGTGCACTGACACTAATTCAAATGGTTTTGTCCGTTTCAATCATAGCACTAGGCCGGCCCTCTACATTAAGGTCCCGATGGAGGACGCTGTTGCAAATTTATTTGAGAGCAAATATTAAATTTGAGGACAATGGTTTGAACTGAATTTACGTGTGTTAGTAATGTCTGTTTAAAATTCCTGTACTGTGCAAAGGTAGTAGGAATTCTACTTTGGAATTCCTTACCAATTGATATCAGACGAGCTCAGCCTCTAAATTTATTCAAAAATTCTCTAAATTCATTTTTCTTCTGCCTCGTAATTAGCTTGCTACTTATATATATTAATTGTAAGTCAATTAACCTTTGGCAAGGCTTATTCATGTCTGTTTACACATATTATTATTTACATTTTTTCTTTGGATTTCATTTTAGATATAGTTGCATGTTTTTTTTTTTGTTAATTTATTATGCACTTCTTATACTTTACCTTCTGTAGGTGTCTCTCTTTTTATTCTCCCATATTAGGGTCGGCTGGAAGAAATCGCTTGTTAGCGATAAGACTCCTGTTGCCTAATAAGTTATGTAACCTACTTACTTTTAGTTTTTTGTTTGTATAATAATGTATATTATGGTAACAAAGTATAAATAAATAAATGTTAGAACGGTGGTAAAAAAAATCTTAATAATTTTTCATGCAAACTGTTTTATTGATCAATACTTTCACGGGGACTCTTAGTAGAATCCAGTATTCTAATTGCCACATCTAATTACCAAATTTCAGACAGAGTTAAGAGGCTTTTTGTGGTTAGAGTTACAATAGCGAGTTCCACACTCCGTGGGGAAGTAGTACATTTAATTTCAATTTGTATGTCGAAGTAAATATATATCCCGTGCAAGTATGGGCAAATATTCGTTACAAATTACTGTGAATTTCGCAGAAATGCAATTCGAAGTTTTTAGGAAGTTGTGATTGGGAGTGCTTTATTTTCCAAGGTAAATACAAAATTTCGTTTAACTAGGATAGAGTATGTTTAAACATTTTCAAGGAAGAAGTTTTTTAATTCAGTTTATATTTTATGTTACGCTTATACATGAAATACTTAGGTATTGTATATTCCAATTTTAATTCGATATGATTTTTTATAATAATATTTAGTCATCGAGTTTATAAATAAAGATACTACAAATCTCTTCTTATGGTTCTGACATCTAAGTTTATTTCTTATGAAATTCTAATAATTATTCGTTACAAAATTATTTGCTCTATTAATCTCATTCTTTTTGAGTTGACTGTGTGTGAGTATGAATCGAATTATTTTAGTAATTTTATCGTTAATAAGCCAAGCAAAAATATACAGCTATAACAATTTCTAATTCCCAACACACCAAGTAAAGTCAATGCATAAATACCACCGTCAAATCAAACAAATATTTATTGCAAGAATATGGTACAATAGTAAGTTCACATATTCTGCCACACACAATGCGCGCAAATTTATCTTTAAAGGAGTTTTACATTTTACATTATTAGTATTAATGAATATACATTTAAGATATAAATTTATATTTACTACCAATCATTAAGCCATTCTTCACTTGACATACCGACTCAAAAAGTATTGATAATAATATCTCTATACTATTACATAAAGTACACAACCATAAAGTTGACATTTCTAATTAACTCCTAATTTGAAAGATATTTTAATATAGTTTTAAACTTTTTTTAATCTAGAGTGATAAAAATAAAAATAATTTTCTCGGATAAGCGGATCAATTTCTAAAGCAAACTTTGTAGTCGACTTTGTGATTACGTTACTTTGCTAAGCGCTACTTCGAAAGCACAATAAAACCACAAAGATAACCCTATATTTTCTCCAGTCTTATATGATAAATAAATGTGTATTTTTCAGTTTTGGATCGATGAGTGATCGTTACTGGACTGGCTTATCTGCAATTGTAGCCAGAGAGAAAATGACATCTCAGTAATAAATTACCTGATATCGGGAGTGTGTTGAGTCCTAGTTAAATAGTACGGGATACCTAAACTGCATTCGCATCTCAAAGATTCGCATTTGAAGAAATATATTCTAAACTTTCTTTTAAAATAAGAAAAATGTGAAATAGTATTACGCTACAGATACTATAGGTACTTATTATATTTATAAAAACTATTTATTGACAAAAATTTGTGGTTATACATGCATGTTGAAAGTTTCTATTGAATTCATACAAAAATTGAAGCACTGAATGTTGCACTAGTTTTAAACGAATAATTTGATCGCGGACAGTTGGAATATCGTTGAATTTAATCCTTAAATCTGCATTCCGAATTTGCAAGTGGTCGGGTAACTCAGTATTTCGGAGCCATTCACTTTATTACTGGTTATTACGAACCGCTATGTATTTCCACATTGGCCTGTAAGTGAGACACACAACAAAATGGATTTAATTTAATGTGTTCCGTCTGTCGAAACATTTGTTTGAATAAAAAAATTCATTCCAATATTTACAACTTTAAAGGAATAAAAGAGCCTATAAGCGTGGGTATTAAAAATAGTTAAAAAAAACAAATAGTTAAAGTAAATTATTCACCCTTTCAAATGTACTCGTCCATACAAAATACTCTTATTTTGTTAGAACAGGGGCAAGGATCACCTGTTGTTAAGTAATACCGCCGCTCACGGACACTCTCAACGACATTAGAGTAGCGAGCGCATTGATGGCGTTTTAAAAATAGGTACGGTAAGGTCGGTAAGGTAAGACGGCACAAGACGGGACAAGGTGCGACGACACGGGACAAGACGGGACAAGACGCGATAAGAGGGGACAAGGCAAGGCCCAGACATTTATATTACAAATTAGTACACAACACATCTATGTATAATACAGAGATTGATAGTTGATAATTGGTACTCTGTTTATCAAAGCATTCTGTAAAATCGTATACAGTAAAATCTCCTTATTATTTATTACACACATTAAAAAGCATAAATGCCTATAAATTATAGTCGGAACCGAAACTGTTTAGTTAAGTTTATCTTATTTATTTAAACTTCAAAACAAAAACAAATATAAATTCTTATAGATTCAACGAACGGCCTTATCAATAACGAGGGTAATATCGAGGGTACACGTAACACTGTAAAATTATGCAACTACAAAGCTTAGTATAAAAATAATGGAAAATAAAAATTATAAAATAAACTGGAACCTAAAACCTAAAATCACGATTCATGAATTACAATATTATACAAAAGAATAAGAAAATACATGAATTACAAAAGTCACGATTAAGCTGGATAAGATTTGGTTAAGAAGTATTTTTGTAGAAGACTTTTGTAAGAGGTTAGATGTAGTCATTGGTATGGAGTCAGGGAGCGTATTCCACAACTAAACGGTCCTGCACAAATCTCTTAAAAAGAATGAGCTGTAAGATGGTATTTCCAAGAAGCATAGGAGTGTAACATAAGTATAAGGACCTGAGAAATGAATTCATTTTCTAAGATACAAGGGAGTTTTAGGATTGAAAAAATTCAGTATATTAGTTGAAAGAGGATGTTTACATCGTATGGCTTATATGCATATACGAGTGTCAATTCAATTACGTAGTTCTGTGTTTCGCCTACGCACATTTGACAGGCGCATGACAAGTGTCAAAGTGATTTAAAGCACCATCCAAGTGCCGTTTCCATGCACGTTCGGGTGATATTTGATCAGTGGAATGTGGAATGACGTGTACATGGCACGATTGGACTAGATAGAGAACACTTAAGCTTTATGAATATTGTCACTTATTTCTATCATCAATGTAGACAATGGTAACTGCGTATCGTGTTCGTTTTTAGAAGGATATTTTTCGTAAGACGTGCTCACGCGAAAATAAAGTCAATAAATTCTTATGACTTGCTGGAAACTGGCAGGGTCAGAGCCTTGGAATGTGGATGTGTTAAGGGGAACGTCAAGCGGACGCGAAGCTATTAGAAATTTTGACTTATTTCGGGACAACAGTTATGTTATATCAGAAGTTTATTATTATTTTATTAACATATATTTTATACAACTAGCATTTACTTTTTTTTTAAATAAGTGTGGTTTTGTAGTACCCTGCATTTCTGAAGGTCGTGTTAGTGGCGCCTCACAACTTTTTGGACTTCCTCTTGTCTTCAGAAAGTTGATCGTTCTTATGTAATTTTTATCGATACTAGAAAATACAGCACTTACTGAGGCCGAAGGTCTTCTTTTGGTATGACTATAGACAAACTATGGCATCGTGAATACAGTGATAACCAATTATTTTTTTCTTAGCGCAATTTTTATGACGAAGTTTTAAAGCTAAAAGCAAAGATGGCAAGTGATTTGAGTTTCTTCGTAGCAAAACAGCTTAAGCCCACGCTTCGCTCAAGTTGAAGTAACAGCCTTTCGGTAAAGAACGTGACCGCGCTTATGTTCTTATGAATTTCACGAGCCTTTTATTGAACTGAATAATGGAGTCCTACAAATGGAGTTGAACAAATATACAGGGTCATTTTACAAAGCTTTCGACTAAGACAAAGAAAACAGGGGTTTTATTTCAAAAAGATTATGTTTACTTAAAGGCTTTATTCAAATTAAGATTTTTAAGTAAAATATTAAAAATATGGAGTTGGTTATGAAATGTATTTAATTTCACGTCTGTTACGCAGTCATAAGTTTGAAAAGTTTAAGGTCCTTCGGGGTTTTTGAAGTTATTTTATAACTATCTAGAAATAACTGCCTATTTCTACAAATAAAGTCTATTTAGACTTATTTATTTCCCGTATCACCTCGACATCCGTCGTTCCACAACTGACGCTCAGTTGTGGATTTTTAAAGCATTTGCCGCGCACCACCGCTTTGTGGAACCAGCTGCCCACTTAAGTATTTCCAAACCTATTTGACTTAGGGCCCTTCAAGAAAATCAATTCTTAAACGGCCAGCAATGCACTCGTGAGCCCTCAGGCATTGAATGTTCATGGGCGGCGGTATTACTTAACATCAGGTGAGCCTTTTGACCGTTTGCAGTTCTATAAAAAACAGAATAGAAAATAAGTTATCATGTTAAAGCAGCTAAACTTTAATAACTATGAATTAGTAATACATGGAAGGAAATTGTTTGGTATTTGAACCAAGGGAGGTTTTAGGTAGGAAGCGGAATAGATAGAACTTCTGCGTCTCGTCATTGATATTTTTAAGGCAATCCGAAATACCTTTTGTTTTTAAACTCGAAACCTCTGCGCTATACATCATGTGCCAACAAAGAAGCTACAAAAATCGTCATATTTTTTTAAATTACATAATCAAAGATAAGTTTATTTTTACATAGCAAATACATCCTACTTCACGATTTTATTGTTCCTTAATTTTACAAATTTCACCTGAAAGTAAGTACTGAAAGATTTATTTCATAATACGTTAGAAATGCAGCATGTGTCGTAGAAATGTTATAAATGCTTTAAGTTCTTATTGCAAGCTTTTACGTACTTTATTTTTGCTCTCACGTTATTTCATTGTAATCTCTCTGACGCTGGTGGAATCTTAAAATGGAATGAATTGTGAGGGTAGGATTTAAATTTACGTTACTTTGCTATGCATTTGGCATTGTATAGTTACATCACAAATAGATCACCTTAATGTATTTTCTAATATTCAGACTGTTATAAGTTTATTAACTCTATTAATAAACTTTAAATATGTAATTAAGTAGTGGAAGTGATAAAGCCGCGAATTTTCAGCGATAATGCGACAATAACATAAAATCGTTTCATTGGGAATGTTAGCCAAGATCTCCGAGTTTTACATGAAACAAAGAGAAAGGAGCGTATTGGTTATTGTGTAACTTTTATTATTCGATTTTGTACGTATTTCATATATATTAATTCTTTATAAGCAAATTGGTGATTGGTCTTTTACGTCAAAGATTTTTGCGATGTTCACAAGTCGAGCGCGCTTACACTTGATGAGCATACATAGTACAACATAATAGTACAGGTGAATTAAAAATAAATAATGAAATATTTCACAAGCAATATGACCATGATAATATTCACTTTGAATTTTGTAGGCGTTGTTTTCGCTGTGAATGACACATAACAGATTATTAATTTATTAAGAGAGTTTTGTTAACGGCGTGAATCTCTTTATCAATAAACAACTGTGACATTTAATGTTAGAAAAGTTAGTAGCGCTACATAATTTTAGGTCTGGGCCTCAGATTTGTTAATCTGTTTCGAGATCATGTTTTCTCGAATAGGAGAAATAGATCAGCCTTTTGTGTCTGGCACAAGCTGTCGACTTTTTGGGTTGAAGCCATGGCGGTTTCCTCACGATGTTTTTCTTCAACGTAGGTACTCGCACTGGGGTTCGAATCTAATAGCTAAAGAATGTGAGTCATTGAAATATTTCCGAATCAATTAGACTTTCTACAAGAAACGAGCGTACGAATTCTTAGAATGACAGCAACGAGCCTACTGGCATTGGGAGCCCGTTTGCATCCAGTTCTACTACAGTTCTAAAAAACGAAGCGCAGGATGAAACTATTACACTGCTTCTAGTAAAGCTTAAACGCTTCATGAAATATTTTTCTGAAGAATCAGTTTTATGCATAGCGCTGATAAAAAGTTTTATTATTATATGTTAATAAACAATCATACGTAAATATAGAAAAAGTATGTAAATAGGCCGTGTTATGTATGTAATGCTTAAACTTTCTCTTTAATCTAATTAACAATGTAATTCCAAGTGCATTATTCATTACTATTTAAGTTAAAACTTATACCTTGCCTAAACTTGAATTAAAATATCACATAATTTCTAATGAGACTGAAAACAGTGTTATGGACAAAGAAACGCATCGTGGATTTATTTGTTAGATGACGTCATATTTATCTGATAACGTCTATAACGTAGGGTTGTTTGTAAATACCCGCAGATAAAAAAAACTAAAATTTATAGATTACCCATCCTATTAAAAATAGAACAAAATTTTGCAAGGAATTTTGCAGTGCCTTTTCAGAGAATGTTATCTTAAAATTATTGTTTAATTAACCACTAGCAAAACCAAACGTTATAGCTTTGAAATGAATTTTTAATAGTTTTGGCGAAGCTCCAAGTTAAATAAGTTTTTATCAAACTCTTTTTAGAATTTTCACTTACGTAGCTATTTTATAAAGTTAATAAAACTGAAACCATGTTGGCTAAAAGTTTTCATATATTTTTAAAACACTATGGACCATACTTTAATAACGCACATTTATCTCTCGTTACTCGTTCTGGAAGGAACTGCTTTCAGCACTAAGATTGAATTTGTGTTTATGATGTAAAATCCCTTAATAATAAAAACGAAATCAGTCTAGCTCATTGCTTTTACTTTCGTACTGTCTTTTTAAATTTATCTCTTCTCACACACTTCTCACAGAGTCAACATACTGTCTGTCAACATTTGACAGAAAGAGACGAATAATTTACGATGTAAGATTGTTTATTACGGTGATTTGATTTTTTTAATATTTGCAAAAATTTTAATGTTTTGTGATGTGTGGCGTTGGCAAACGGAAAGAAATATTAAAGTAAAAGCCTACATTGAACGTCAACAACTTGTAATAATTTTAAGATCCATAATATTAATTCAATACATTACTATTATGATTTTACCTGTGAATAATACGAACCTAGAAACTATTACTGAGATACCTACATAATATTCCAGTCGTAGTCATTCTTCTTCTTGTAATCTGTCCATAGAATAGACTGCAGTAAAATAAATTACTATTTATACGCGGGCATTGAAATGGAAAAGCTTGATAATGCGCTGCCAACACAATTTAGCCATGCTCACTGAACTTCAAGCTCATGGATAGAACAGAAATAAATAAATTGTTATTTTACCTATAATTACATAAGGCCAAGGGCTATAACGTATTGTTGGTATAATATAAATATAAATAATGATAATACCGATGAGATATTAGCAATTACTTAATCAGATATATATTCTAATAACGTGTAAGTAAACGTAAAAAAACACGTGAAAGTTATATAAGCATTAAATATTAATACATTAAAATGTATTTATAGTATACCAATAAGTACGTGACAAAATATGTAAATAATATAGAACAATACCTTTAATAGCCATATTCGGTAGTAACTAAATTTTTGTATGTATTTAATTTACTAAGCACTTAAGCCCCTTAAAAGTTAAACCGACAAATGAGGTAAACAAAACTTGTAATCTCCTTTGTACAGAATACAGCGAAACGTTGGGACAGTGTACACAAACTTGTATTTAGCAACTTGTGGGGATCCCTTACCTGTACTTAACTAATTAGATGCAAGTGAATTGTAAGGTTTCATTTTATAACGATAGTGTTTTTCAGTAAGTACTGTTGTCAAGTAAAGTCAACAAACCATTATAATTATTATTTCGCTTTTCTCGTGTTATCTCGTGTTTGATTTTATATAACTGTTAGAAGGCTGATTTATTTTTCTTTCGTGTTTGCTATTTGCTAAAAGTATTTCCTGAACCATTTTTATCTTTCCCTCAGATTGCCCTTATACCTATATATTATGTATATGTTACAAATTCGTGTTATGATTTGAAAGCCAACGGGAAATAGTATATAACATATATAATAATAAATTTACAGGCATCCCAATAACAATTTTGATACATTTAGATTTAAAAATAATTCCCCTTTTACGTAGCATTACTAAACTATAACAAAAAGTCTTGCTGTTTGTAGTTTTATTTTTATAATTTTTTTTCAGTTCAACGGACTCATTTTATGAAGCAGTTGAAACTTAGTCTATCGGTGAACCATGTAACTTTCTAAGTTATTTAATAACCTTTAAGGGAATTAAGATTATAGATTAAGGCCCATTATAAATTAAAGATTGTAATAGATACTTTGCATTAACATAAAATCAGAATAGTGTAAAATTTTCGAGGGAAACATTTTTCACCGAATACCTACCGAATGTGGTGCTTCTGTTAAATTTATTTTTCTGTATTTTAATCTTAAACAATACTCGATCTCGTTTGTTTTCTATATAGACGCTTATCCGGGAAAGATGTATACTTAAAAAAATCCGAGTAGTTGATGAGTTCCGACGCAAAAACCGCTTGAAATATCAATGTTGCGTTCGGAGAGGAGAAAGCTAATGAAGGCACAGTTTGTTTTTAGTTGAGTTGACCTAGACGATTGGTGCACATAGAAGAGTATCGCTGAATTGAATGGTGAAAGTTGGCCCGAGTTAATCCACCTAGAAAGTAACGGCATAGTTCAACGTTACCATACCTACATTTTTGCATGAAACCAATTAATTAGTGTATAGCTGTCACTTCAAGATAGTATAAGCCCCCTGAAAAACAGTATTACTGGCAACTGATAACAAAGTGTTTGTGTTAAATATATTAATAAATAACCAAAGAAAGATATTTTTTCGAATAAAGACTTTCTATCAAAATAACAAAAATACGTTACGTTTTGACTAATCTGATCGCTATGCTTTGATGAATTATAAAGCAAGTAATCTTTTCTCCCCAGGACACATCACAGAATGCTTTTACAGGGATTTTCAAATCTCCCAAAGTTTTATATCTATAAATGCTCTTTGGATGTCAACAACGCATAGATAATGAGGGTAAATAATATGATGAATAAAATTTGTTTAAATTTTTCAGCATTTCACAAATTGGCATTGAATCTACCCCCTAATTATTCAATCAAAATGATGGTTGTCGATAGAACCAGCATCATCCAACATATAATCAGAGCCAATATGACACTATCAATGACTTTACATATTTAGGGTCAAATAAAAGCGAAAAGGTATCACAAAACCTGGGCAATAAGGTCTCTGGCGCCATTTACCATGCTGGAGATCGTCAGAGATGGCAAGTAGCAGTGTAGACCTTTGAGAGGCTTAGTTCTAATTCAATTTAAAGCCAAGCTAAAACACAGTGATTTGAAAAAAAAACAGTAAATAATATGATAATAAAAAATGAACAATTGTATGGTAACTCGTTATGTTTTATTTATTTATATACATATTTATAGCCTATGCATGGCCACCTTCTAACTAAAAATAATTTACACTACAATATAAAAAATTGAACATAATTAAATCAAAAGGAGGGCAACTGGAGCCTTATCGCTTTCGAGCGATCTCTTCCAGGCAACCACTGTGAGTAAGGAAAATAAAAATGTATTAATTTACATGAGATAGGCAAGTAGTGCAAACATACGTGTTATACACAGTTATTAAGACACAACTAAATAATATAAAACTAAATATTATAAAATTGAGTTATTTTACAAAATTGACAGAAAACATTCTGCTATCCACTAATCTTTCCAAGTAAATTTTTAAATCACAGTAAATTACCCCTATACGCTTCACAAATAGGTCGCTCTTCGTCGCGAACAGTCGAGAAACACATTAAGCAGTGAGCGTAACCGGGGAATGAGAGGTTATTGACGCTGGACAGTGTGAGCCGAATGGTCAGCAAAAAGGTTAAGTTTCCGGCAGCGGTAATAATTGTCCGGAACGTACCGTGTCATAATCTCTCCCAGCAAGTATCCGCTTTCCGTTAAGTTTTTAATTATGCTATGAACAAAATTTGATTACTGCTAAATCCCTACAAAGTTCTAATTACCCCTAAAACCCCTATCAAGAACTTAGTATAGTATTGTCATTGGTTAACATAGCTTTTACACATTGAAAGAAAACAATTTTTAACCGGATTGAAGCTATTTGTATTATTATAAACTTATAATTATTTTACATAATTTTAAATTTTCCGACGTTTCGCGTGCGCCACGGTGACGCGTGAGTAGAGGTAAGGAAAAAAGTTGTACCTTCTTTTATACAAATTTTTAAGGAACGTGTTTTGCACAAATGTTCATAGTTGAAAGCATTTTTGCATGTATGTATAAAGTCCCGTAACCTGTCGAATGGAGCACATTTCTGCTTAATTTATATTTTTAACCCTATAATCGAAGATGTTGATCTTGCCTAATGAAAATTTATCAATCTAACAGGCCAGGAAAACCAGACGCAACTCAGAAAGATTAAACCTGTTCACGTATACTTATTTAAAATAACTAATACATTTTAGGACAAAATACAGAAGTAAGCAATCCGTGTAAAACATATTAAAGTAGCGAACATTATTCTTGAGGGAAGCTAATGAAGGAAAAGTTAAGCGTATTTGAAAAAATACCTAAGTAGTCGTGTCCCGAGAATTATTCACGACCGTCTGGAAATGTTCCTGCATAATTCAAACGAGTGAATATTCAGCGCATCGCAAATTAACTTTGAATATATAAATCATTGTTATTGTTGGGTTCAAGAAAACAAAGACTTTAGTCTACTATGTAATTCGTTCATGTTTTAAAAGCTTTTTTACAGTTTTTCATCAGCAGTTTTATTGTTAGATAATTCTATGAAATTTAATAATAATAGCATTGCGCTAGATTAATAGATTTGGAATTTGTATATCTGTTTCTTCAATATTTTTTTTCTTCATGTGCCTGACACATATCAACGAGTTAAGGTCTAAAACATGCCCGTTTTACCAGTAATGCGCTCTTAGAAGGTAAAGTCGAATAAAAACCCAGAGTTCAAAGGCCCGACTATAGGATTGAAAGATACATTGCTTACATTACTTCTTTGATCATTTTAAAATATTAAAAAAAGAAGTGTT
Source organism: Pieris brassicae (assembly GCF_905147105.1). NCBI lineage: Eukaryota > Metazoa > Arthropoda > Insecta > Lepidoptera > Pieridae > Pieris > Pieris brassicae. The sequence goes on along the minus strand of NC_059670.1, from coordinate 16,555,714 downwards.
CATGTTCCTGAGCCAGCAAAATAGCTTGATATGTTCGATGAATAAGCTTGAAAAGATCCGATTATAGTAAAAAAATAATATGTACAAGACATATTATTTAATAGTCTTGTTTTTCGATATTCCTTAAAAAGAAAAAATCTAGACTTTTCTGGTACCAACCGTCATCGACATAAAATAATGTCTAAACCTATATAAGGTTTGTCGTATCAATAGTTCAATAAATTTTGATTATTATTGCTATACACAAATATTACGATGATAATGGTGTCTTTTAATAATAAAAGTCAAGGGTGGTTTAGTTAAAGACTATAAAACTATGATTGGGAATAACTTGAAATGGAATATAATTTTCATTAAGAAACTCGCTTCTAATTTAACTTTATAGTTACTTTTCTTAGGTCTACTGAGACAATTTATTAAAATTGAACATTTACAGCTCGCAGTTTAATATAACTTTTGACTCAACATTTGCATTTTTTGACCTTTCGTAGACTAGACCGATTCAGATATGATAATCTTCATACTTACATCACGTAATATATATATAATACAGAGTTTCAGAGAAATCAAGCGCACTCTATGTTACATAATTCTCATAATTTCCTTTAATAGAATTATGATTAGATGTCCCACACGACGGAGACAGGAACAGTGTACTCAGTTACAGCGACATGCTTGATTCTGCTTAGCATTTCCGCAGTGTGCAGCAGTGTGAAATATTTTTGTACATAGAAAAACGCAAAATATATTCTGACCTATTGGAGACTACTCGTAGACTCATTATATGCATTAGTAAATATCTCCAAATATAACTAAGATGAAACAAGTGGTTGTGGTGGTGGTGGACGTACGACTTTTCTGCAGTTCTTATTCGCTACCTTGAAATGTCAGCAATTAGTCTCAACTGCGTAGTAATTATACTGTAGCTTCTAGAGGTTCTAATTACATAATAACCAGCACTGGTAGGTAGAAAGATTAATCGGTTTTATTATTCTTAAATTGTTAATAGAATTCGTTTTCATTTAGAAATAACTGCTATCCTAATAAAAATTTTCATTATATGTAACCTTTAAGCCCTAACATAGTATTATATATTTTTCCTTCTTCAGAAGACATCTGTTTTCCTACTTCACGCTACATACTTCGAATTGTAATCAAATTTTCCATAAAGTGCCTTTATAGTGTGTACGTATGTCAGAGGAAATGGCTTTGTATGAAACCTTATTTATTCTTATCTTTATTTTGTTTGAGTTCAATAAACAAAAACACACTTTCATGGCCAAAGATACCGCAGGGCAAGGATACCGCAGGGCAAGGTCGCATAAAATGGTTTATACATATAGATGTTTAATAATGTCCCACACAAAGGCCTTCGAAAATTATAATACTTGTAATTTAATGTAACTAACACCATAAAGTATACAATTTTAACAATTTTGTCAAAATTAATTTAGTGTCTGGTATAACGATCACCATATTCTCGCACATAATAAAACTGGCAACACTGAATTACAGTTTATGATACAAATCTACGTTTTTATGAAGATTCGCGGCTGGCGGGTACTTTAATGATGTTATTTGTGAATTACGTGCTTCCTCGCAACCCTTTAAAGGAACTCATTTATCTGAATTAGCCTCAGTCACATCGCCGAGTCAAATAAGTTATGGCTTAGAAAAAATATTCCCAATCTTTGTTTTTACTGATATTTCAAATTAGATTAAAACGGAATTTCAGCCTTTTACGATGGCTGGAACTGGAATCTGTTTACATCAAACTGGAATGAACGATGCTATTTTCTTTTTTATAAAATATTATTTTTGATTAGTAACCATGGTATCAAACACTTTAGTATTCTAAGTAAGGCATAATATTTATCTATTTTGTTAGTACAATATCATTGTGTTAGTTTTATAATTTAACTTTGCCTGTATATTCGGACAATTAATTAAAGCCGTACTCCGAGACGTAAATTAGGATTTAATAAAATATGTTTAATAAATATATACCATATCTAATAATACATCTTATTCATACAGTCTATTACTATAAACCTCAATATTATTCTTGTATACACGAAAAGCTGTACTGAATGAGAATGTCGCCTGAAGCAATCGTCAACACAATGTTGTATATGTCTCGAATCGCGAATTTATTACGTGCTCTGTAAACCTCAGAGGTTGGCGTAATATATTTCCATGTATTTAGCGTCTATGTATCTCATTTAATTTCATTGGTTTCTCCAAAAGGCTTATGTAAAAGCAAGCTCTCTGAACCATATAGCATAATTGTGTATTTCTGAAAGAAAAAAAAACAGAAATGTCCTCTCAAATGTACTTTACTAGTACAATCCGCAAGTTCTCTATATACTTACGTGTACCTTGGGAATGTGCTTGTTTGAAAATAGTAAAGAGATTTCGTCTGTTACCTCAAAATATTGAATTATTGGTATGAAAAACTCCTATTTTCGTAAATGTTTGAACCTTTTTGTTTATATTATGTATTCCATATTTGGCTATATCTTTAGTATAATTGGTTTTATTATATATAATTAATGTAAGCTTATAGTCAAATCTAATATCGTATGAACCTGCAATACAGGGTGTATTAGTATAATGGGGAAAACAAAGAAGAGCCTCTGTGATGCTGACGTGTAGGAAATCAGAATTCTGCAGTTATTTTCTTGATCATTTTACCTTGATATTTTATTACCAAGACTCTGTTCCTTCACCGCATTGTTACGTATTATTTATTTATTTGATTATAATATGTACAGAAGAGCAGCGAATCTACGACTCAGTGTTGAGTCACGTACCAAGCCCATAACACTGCTCTAACTTTGGCTGCACTAAAACTTAATCAGTTTATAAGGTTCTTAAAGATACAGCTTCTCCTGCCTGTGCTGGTTTACGGGGCGTTAACTAAGTGAGTTTATAGTATTTTTCGTTGCAACTTAATAGTTTGTATGCGTTGAAAACTTCTAAATATTGTATGTGAAAAAAATTCTATGGCGTTATAACGCTGTTGGACTGGGCCTCAGATTATTGATTCTGTTTCGTTATCATTTGTTTTTGAGATAGGTAAGTAGGCGTTCAGCCCTCTGTGCCGTAAATGTCGCATGTCGGTTTCCTTGCGATCATTTCCTTTACAATACGAGCTCGCGTTAAATGTTAAATGCATGCGTACACAGAAAGTTTTTTGTTTGGTTCGAACGTACGTCAAGCACGAGAATCGCTCACTGAACCTTTTATGCGAACACTGCTCATAAGGTTACATTTACATTCAGCTAATATAGACCATGTATGTACTTATGTGTACATAAGTTTTTTTAAATAAGTAAAAACAATTTTAGGACTGGTACATGTTTTATTAATTACCTATGATGTTTTCTTCACGTCACGCTCACCAAAACCTATGAAAACAAATTTATGAATACTCATTTACTCATGTATCCACTCAACCGATCATTACGACACTGTGTTGTTTCGTCTGTTGCGTCGATGGCGTAGGCGTTCTGTGACCCAGTGTGATGGAAGTGGTAAGGAAAAGCACAAAGCCACAATGCATTCATCACATCACATTATGACGTCGAAATTGCTTAATAAAAAAATGCAATGTCAAAAAAGATAAGATTTACGATATATCTTCATTAATATCTTATCAAGGCCAGGGATTATAGATACCCAATGGGACCGGAACTAGGCACGTAATCGATTCTGAAGTGTACAAACAAATCGAGTGAATCGATCATATTGATCGCTTGAGGCTGTTGGGACTTGATGAAATACAGCCTTCAAGGTAATAACTTTGATACAATCTTTAGAGAAACATGCTTTTCTCTTGGAAAGTGCAGACGTAACAACTGTGATCAATAAACAAAATGTTGTTTTAATCGGAACCATACCTTGGTTTTGCTTTTGTAGTTACAGTGATAGCTTTGTTCATAAGTTATTTCAGCCATACGAGGTTTAATTCATTTGTTCTATATGGTAATCGTTAAAACAATCTTTCACCCATAATAAAATAACGTTGTTATAATTTAACTGGATACTTGGTGTGGTCGTTTAGTAGTTAATCAATATTGATTACTATATTATATAACACTAGCTGCCCCCGTGAACTTCGTTTCTCCTTAATGTGATTTTATTTAGCCTACCCTTTTACATACCAACATGGAACATTTTGCTTTGCTTCCCCAGAGACTGTTCCGTTTTCCGGAATGTAAACTTTTTAGATTTTCTGTGAATTTTTCTCTATAGAGTTCAAGTCATAAGATTTAATTAACAAATGAAAAAAAGAGGATGATCGTAGATCGTGAAAATTAATGGTTGTATGTATTTTTGAATGCTGTTTCATAAAAAAATTAAAACAAAACAAACAAACAAAAAATTAAAATGTCTCAAAAATAATCAGAACAATCTAATAAAAAACTACCTTTGACATTTGTTGTTGATGTCCGATTCGCAGACCTAACCGATAAGCACACAAAATTTCACGAAAATCGGTCGATCAATATTAGATAGTAATTAACCCTACAATTGAACCGGGAAATTAATAATAAGCAAAGAAGAAAAAATAAGTAAGACCAAATTTTGTGCCTAGATATAAAATGTTGAATTTTTCATTGTCTAGCCTAACGGCCCCTTACATCAAGAACTAAAACAACATAACAAACACGACAAAAAAAGTGCGTGCGTACAAAGTACACGTGTCAGAAGTGAAACTTCTAAGGCAAACTTAAGTCTTCTTTTAATCTTAAACTTTCGATTTCCATGACTTAGAAGAAGGGAAAAGGAAGATATATTAGGAATTTAATTAAAATATTAAAGTGTCGCAAATTAATACAAATTATTAATTTAATTTTTTTAAATTATTTCTTCGATAATTACATTATTCGACGCGATATGTGTCGCACGCGAGTACAACGCGCGTTGTGACTAATTTTGATAAGCGAAATATACAATATAAGTTCGTGTTTCAACATTCTCTAAATATCTTATAAACGTAGCATCTATGGTCGTTCTACCCTCGCTACATGGCTATTTGCTTCATGCCACGTTCGCCCTTTCTCACTCCCTCTCAATCGGTCTCAACCGCTCTCTCGCTTTTTCTTCGACAAAAACGCTGCACATCTTCGTGACGCTAATATTATTATTATTGCGTTTCATCCGTAAAAAAATAACCCCAAAGAAGTTTCACTTCAAAAACAAAAAGAAATGCATTATCCAAATAAAAATACTAGCTTAAATGTCTAAAAACTATATTTACAATGTGTCACTCTGTATTATTTTCCATTGGGATTATAAGAGATATTCTAAGGGTGTGTTTGTGTAAAGGTATCACCTCGAGCCTAAGGTGAATGTTTGGAAATCATCCATTGTATGTTGTTTTACCATTTCAAATTGTTTTTAATATTCAAAGCTTTTCGAGTACGAGAAGTCTTTCTGAAATAAATAAATTGATACAATTGAAAGTGATAACACAATTCATTATACGTGCTCTGAGGATAGACGCTTTCATTCGGTTTAAAAAGTTATACTTATTTAACATAGATGCTATATGCTGACATATTATCCTAAGCAGCAAAAACATAATTTTTTTCAATAGTCATTCAACATTTTTGAAAATAGAATAAATCTTATACTAAAAGGATACAAACTTATGTATCAACTCGTAGAATTATATGAAAACATAGTTATCCGCATATGTCTATACTAATAATATAAGGATGTTGATATGTGCTATAGGAACAATTAAAAATAATCTTTCTTCATAAGAATCCTAAAATTATCTTCGATAAACACAGGCTGTAGAATTTATGAAAAGAAAATATGAATCATACGTCTAAAATCTTCGATAATATTACCTAAAATGTAAAAAAATACCTAAATCGCGTATGCTGATCAAACTAGTGACAATAGAGCAAAGTTTTGTATCGTTTTATAGAAGACCTCAACTTCTATAAAAAGACCATGGCACCATATTTCTAATTATTATATATTTGATCAGTATACCGTATGTTTTTGGTAAAAACACATTATAATTAACTAATATAATCTGTGCATGGTGCACATTACTTTTATAAATTGATATCTTTATTATAGTTAATAATATTTTATTAATTGTGTTTGTTTTCTTTATTTCGCTAACGAAGTTATAAGTAAATATACCTTTTGTGTTATAAATAAGGCACGCGGAAGCAAAACATGTATTTAATTCCTAAATAAATATTATAATGATATTTACATATCCCCTAAATCTAAACATACGCTGCCAAGCATGGAGAATATAAAAAGGTTCATAAATCTACGTAGGATAAATTTATGACTCCCGCGGTCCCAATATTTTAACTGACCCAAGAGAGTTGTTAAAACAACGAAAAATGGGCCGAGAAAACTATATAATTATTATTGTTCTCTGAATAAAACGGAATACAAGAAAAATATTACTTACAGGCATTACATTATTTCCTTTTTTTTTCAACTTTTTAATTATTTTGAATTTGGAACAGGTATATTATTATGCGCCATTTCACATATTATTACGTGTTCATTATGAAATTACAACATGGAATGGCGTGTTCAAGAAAATAGGATTGCAGTGATCTCCTTGCATAGTCCAGAGACTTCAAAAGCTTGGAATCTACCGCTACTTCGTTTATCGTACTATCAATAAAGACAACGACACTTCGTCTGTCAAAAGCCGACAGAACTACAAAGGCAAGTCTTTGTCGAAACCCCATTAGGAAGAAAAAAATCTTATCGCGAGAAAGGAAGATTTCCGCTATGAATCTGTCATGTATTATAAAATAAGACCTGAATGCTTATCGTCGATAAACAGGACATGCCCTAAATCTTTCCAATTAAAGTGAGTAGATAGTCAAAACGCCTTCTGTCGCGACACGCAGGTGAAAAGCACAAATATATTCTCTTTACTGATGAAAAAATTATCGCCTTTAAAGAACACAATACGCAAAATGATAAAGTGTACGCTCACAGTTCTAAACAAGCTGCTCAAGTGGTCGGAGAGGTACAACTTGGTCATCATCCTGCGTCAGTGATGATTTGGTGGGGCGTGTCTTATCATGGAATCACAAAACTACATTTTTGTAAAAATTAAGTGAAATCTTCAGCCAAACTGTATCAAGCTACAGTCTTGGATCATGTTGTGAAGTCTCTGAGCAATACACTTTTTAAAAATACTCAGTGGACTTTTCAGTAGAATTCTGCATCCTGTCACAAGGCACGAACTACCCAAGCCTGGCTTGAAACCAACGTTCCGGACTTTATAAGAGCTGAAAACTGGCCCTCATCTAGCCCAGACCTCAACTCTTTAGACTTCAAATTATGGCCAGTTTTAGAGGACATGGCCTGCGCTTAAGGTCACGGCGACATTGAGTCTTTTAAAAAATCTTAAAAACTTCATAAAAAAATGCATTTTCCATGTCCATGTCCAGCCATAAGTTCTGTATGTAGTAGGTATTGTTATACTTACTCTACTCGAAGTGCTCCACTATATTACAAAGTATAAACTCACCAGCTGATATTAAGAAATACCCTCATAATACGAGAAGCCTGCGAGAACATTTATATCCTTCTAAAATGTTTTTTTATTCCTTTAGTCGTTTTGTTCACTTTATCAGCGGTTCCCAGCTGCGCGTTTTTTATCTATAAAAAACAAAACAAAATAACAAATACATATGTGTTGATCATTTAAGAACTGAAAAAACTACTCCTTATAATAATAAAAATATACAAATCCTTATAAAATCCAAAAGAATAAATAAATACTTATATCTGTATAGTTTTTGTTTATAACAACAAAAGCAATTCATCTTCATCCGTTGAAGCGCGGACAGCAAGATTGACGACCGTAATTGTATGGAAGAACTTGAAGGAACGCTTTGTTGTCGCTTCGCTAGTTACGCAATAAGGAAAAACTATTTTTCTAATTGAATATTACCCAATTTACCATCATTTGTTAGATACAAAGTTCAATGCACAATATTAAAACAATATGGAAGACACCACTTGTGGCGCTAAAACCGTTTTGTGGTCATTAGTTTTTAAAGTGAAACTTCTTTATCGGCGTTGAAAATAAATTTACCGTCACAATTTCGGTTATGCGTCAACTTTATCTTGTCCTTACCATGGTTGCTTCGAATAGTACTTTCTCCAGCGGAGAAGGGATAGCATGTCGTCTAACAATGATAGTAATAATTATATTACAATTAATGAAATTCTGTAATAATCTATTAAATATGTATGAAAATAGTTGTTTTATTCTACTAGCGGCATCTAGTTATATATAAAGAAACAACTACTTTGTGGGTCTATGCATGATCAATGATCTAATAAAAGTTTTAGTCTGTGGCGAGCACTTGTAGTTTCACATATAATATTAGTAATACGGTAAAATGAAATAATTGTATTATTTGTATTCTTGTCTATGATAATAAAAGCCTTTTGTTAAACTTTATCTCATTAAACTTTATTTAACCAATTTCTGTAAAGTTGCATATAGTAGATCATTTTTCGAAAAATAAGGTCATATAGAAGTTTATCTTGTACACGCACACATTTTTCTAATATATATGCCAACTAGCTAAATTAGCCGTTCAATTAATAGCCTAGACTTTTAACTAAACGACCTGAAAGATGAGCCGTAGCGTTTGTTACAACATTTATTAAACTGGCTGGCTAATGCTTGGGCCATTCGTAAGATACTTATTATTTGGCAGAAATAAAATTGCTTTTAAAATTATATTGCTTAAGTCAAATTCACATTATTATTGTCACTACACACTTCAATTATACTTGTTGTTTTTCATGAAACTTTGGAAAACACCATGAAAGTTGTGGTTTGCCGACGTATGTGTCAATATGGCAGTTATAAGAGTTTCATTTCAAGTTTGAAAGTTTCAGAAAGTGGAATTAAATTTAAATTAACAGTCAACAGGCTAGGTAAGTAATGATACGTCATCGATCCAATTCATTTTCCTAGCTGTTTGATCAACTGGATGAACATCTTAAAGGCCGCTAGTTAAGGCCGCGGCTAGGCCGTTAATTGAATGGCTAATTAAGCTAGTTGGCTGCGACATATATATGGCAAGTATATAATTTATATATTTCTGTACCTGTCTGACCCTGTCGACTTTTAGAGTCTAAGACATGCTGGTTTCCTCACGGTGTTTTACTTTACGGGCGAAAGCGAGTGTTAAACGCACATAAATATAAAGTAGTTTTTTGCACAGCCAGATATCGAATGTAGGATTTCAGGGATGAGAGTCATACGCTGAAACTACTCAACACTGCTTAACCTTGAGTTTTACAAAAATCAAACCCGAATTTCTAGTTATACGACTTATACACAAGGTCAAAACGTAGATCAATTTTGAAAAACACGCAATATGGGTGAAATATTCATAACGAGTATTAAAGTAATAAAATCGATCCATACAATAGTTGAAACCAATATAATCCGTCTATGTATTTCAATGCATCATTCGCAATTAACACGACTGCCGCAGCTGGCAACGTTAGGCATTATCTTTGGCTTGTTTACTGCGATGAGATTTAACTTTTCGTTTTGAATTTCTAATCAGTTGATACTTTTTTCATTACATTCACCTATTACAAGATTGGCGTGTCAACAAGAAAAACTGTTCTATTAGCTTAAAACTCGACCTTTGAGTAGTTCACTGTTAAACTTTTGCATATAATACACGACTAAAATTTCTTATATCTTGTTAGCAAACATTAACATTAGACAGATTCCTTTACACGAAAAAATATTGTTTATGAAAACTCCTATATATAACAACGATTATAGTTCATCTATATAGGAACTATAATCGTTGTTATTACATCACTAATTAATTTTATTGTCTAATTACAAATCAAAATTGTCTTATTCGCGTGTCTTCAGAATAATTAACTATTAACCGGCACTTGCGCATACATATACATGTTATAACACCAATTTCTGAAACCGTCAAAAAGTATAGATATATGCCTGCCATCTTGGAAGTCAAAAGGTGAGCGGGGCCGGCGGTGAGGTTAGGTCAAGCTTAATGTATTCATCTGTATTTAAGCAGTTAATACTTGGTCATACTAAAAAAACTTGGTGAATAATCCATGTCTGTCGCCCAAAATCTATCAACAGCACCTGTCAGACGTGGAAAGCATCTCACTTGCCTATAAAGAAAAATTAATTCGGTAACAGATATGATTAAAGAAAAGTTTGAATCTAGAACCAATTTTAGTAATTAATTGAAACAAACATAAATTCTTTTGGTCACAAATTACACGTTATTCTGTTTAGTGAAAAAATGCTTAGATCACAAGGTATTACATTTCTTATAAACTAAATTCAACAAAGCATTATTTAGCACTGTTCTTTTCCGCTTAAAACGTTCATAGTTCACTGAAACCAGAAGCATCTAATTGGTATTTAATTGCTCCCGAGGAAAATGATCTTGAAAACAAAACGAGTTTCGTTTAACAAAATTACGCAGTAAATTCTTAAAACAGACTTTAAAGTCTGTGGTAAAAGAATATTGTACGACCCTCATTCCTGATCGTGAGTTCAAATCACGGCTGTGCACCAATGTAAGTTTTTATATTGGACCCTTTTCTACAATGAAAGCCAATCGTTAGGAAACCGGCATGGCTCAAGGCCAACATTTTATGACATGCGAAAGACACATATCATCACCTACTTGTCTTTAAAATTAAAATGATCAAAGAAACGGTTGCATTATGAATCCCAGACCTAAATAGGGTTGTAATGCCACTGGATTATTATTATTATTATTATTGATCAAAGAATATTCTTGTGGGACTTAAAAGTACATCAAACTCTCTTAAATCAACGTCCGTTGTGTATTGAATGGGTACTGCGTTCCATTTTCAAACCATTACCATGCACGTTAAATCGAATAGCTATCCTAAGAATTATCTTAACCATTAGGCTATGACTGATTTTAATACTAAAACTTGAGAAGCGTCAATGCATTTAGAATTAAATGGAAGCAAAAATTTTTTCGTGTGAATAGATTTCGCATTGTACAAATTATGAATCGGAGGTAAGCCGGATTGATCAATCACAATCGAACGCACGGTTTCCGGTTCAGTTTTAGATCCTCATTCCCCAGACCCGTTTCTGCCCGGTTTTATTTTTGTTGTGTCAGCTGACGTTGCTGAACAAAGTAAAAGGAATATGTAGGCACCAACTTGAATAAGAAGTTGATCGATACAAAGTCTGTGTCGAACACAGCAAGTGTTTTCACTAACAATAAAGTGAACCTTAAATAAAGCACACAGGGGTGCCAATGTAACTTCAGTGTTTTGTTTTGTTTGTGTTTGGTTTGTAAGTTATGCATGTGTGAGTAGAGTGACTTTCTGATAGTTTTCTTTTAAAGCAAAAGGCTAAAAACAACTGGACTTAAAAGAACTTCCAAAATCAGTTAAATCGTTCTGTATTTTTTGTAAAACTTCGTCTACTAATGTCAACTTTTTTAATGTCATCTATGTCTTTTAACATCTAAATGAAATGTTAAAAAAATCTCATACTTAATTATTAGTCTGTAAAAGGCTTTTCGAAAAGAGAATTTACGCATTACATACATTTACTTAAAAGACACAGATCCGTCTCAATCCTTTTATCAAATAGGATTACTTCATCATTGAACACTGTAGTGTATAGAAGCTTCGGTATCAACGCTGACAGTGTACAAAAAGGGAAATAATATGGCTACCCAAAGTGTTATCCTTATATCATATTTCCTCTCCTATAACGAGAAAGCTTGGGAAAGTTGCGTATTTACGGTTATTAAAAATGGAACACAATTAGGCACTATGGATCGGTATATTTCTGTATGTTTATATATAATAATGTAGATGTTGAACACAAACATCAACACTATTATTTTAAGATAAGTTTGACTTTTAAATGCACTAACTAAAACTAAAAGAATAATAATTCATAGTTGTTGGAGCTATTTCATGGCTAACCTGCATCATTAACCTCAATTATAAGTAGTTAGTGAGTTCTACTCTTTCGGATTTGTAGCCGGGCTGTTTCCATTGCATTTTTTTTTCTCTTCTCACAATTGCTTAGATGAGATCGCTCGAAAGCGATAAGGCCGCCAGTTGCCCTCTTTTTAATTTAATTATTTTTAGTTTTATATTATGTGAAATGAAGTGTTAATAAATAATAAATAAATAAATACATTTTGATTCGAATTTGCATTTTTGTTGACCCACGGATCCAACAGTATGTCCCGAAAATGTCTGGGCTCAAGAGACGTTTCAAATACAACTATCCGGTTGCCGATTGGGACAGCCATTATTGAGATAGACTTTACTATATTTCCAGTTTGGCTGACCACAACACGATGATATGAACGTTTTATCTGGATCAAATATTATTTAAATAATATAATTGAAATAAGAGATATATATATGTGTTGCGTGGTAAGTGAAACGATTAGTAAAAACAACAGTTTTGAACGGTATTAATCAACTTAAAATAATTGAAAGAATTAATTTTTTGCAGTGCCTAGTAGCTTTAGGAACTCTCATCCCTGATGTCGTAGGTTTGACTCCGGCTATTTGACCTATGGAATTTCTATCTATGTGCGCATTTAACACTGAAGGAAAACATAGTGAGGGCACTGGAATTCATTAAACCCAAAAAGTCTACGGCGCGGTGTTGGGCCCTGATCACCTACTTGCCTATTAGAAAAATTCAATGATGACGACACAGATACAGAAATCTGAGTTTCAGATCTAAAATGTAGCAATACTACTTTTTTTTTGTAGAAATAGGCACGCGTGATATGGAATTTACTCTTACAGATGGTGAGATATAGATATAAATATATATTTTTACCTTTTTTTCGAATAACTCCGTCTATTGCTGAAAACTACATGCGTAGTTCGTCAAGAAATTCAATCTAAATAAATGCCTCTAACGAGTAACGTTAAAGAAAAGCGCGTACCAATTATTAAAAAGTCGACATGGTGCTCGCGAGCGCTCTGACATTGTAAGTTTCCATTGGAGCCGGTATCTCTTAACATCAAATTAGCCTCCTGCTTTTTACGAAGCTCTAATAAAAAGTCTATGCACATGGTCTGCAGAAAGTTTTCGTTAAGATATCCTAACGATCAATCAAAGGTCAATGCTAATGTTCAAGCGATTTGTGTTGAATTCGTAAATTTGACAATTGAATTAAGTTTGCCGCAATTTAGTCTCTTTGGGTTGGGTTAAACTAAAATAAGCTTAACAAAAATAAGGTTTCATGAACTAAAATACTTTGAGAACTTAATTACATAAAGTATTTCTTTAAGTGAAACAGTCAATGCCATATTATAAGATTGAGATTTATAAAAGTATTTTGTAAAATAACATTCAAACTTCAAAGCTCGCTTAAAGAATTGTTATGGACTTCTTCGAAGTTCGATTAACATAACGTCCAGTTAATTTAAGTTCTTTGATTGCTTCCTTTGCATAATATCAAGAGTATTTCTCATTTGAAATGTTTTCTTTTAGTTGCTAGCAACTTTCAGTATAATTTCTTCTCAGAAGTATGTCTGTACTCACATTGTATGAATTGTGAACTATTTCTTTATGGATTTTATTTTAAAGATTACGTTCATATTAATATACACCGAACATGGTTACGGTTTTGCTTACTTTGATAAAAATGAAATCGTCCAAAGTCACATACACTATTTTCTTTTTCTTTTTATCCCAGTTATGATAATATTCTTAAAGGCGAAGTGTTAAGTTTTTTCTACAAATTAACAAATTTCTTACAATTTACCCTTTGCTAGGTTTTAAAAGGTGTATTAATGGTTATTGGTGCATTCATTCCCTTTTCAAATAAACATTAAAATTATAAAATATGAACGAAAAGCTTTATTTGTACTTTTAACCCTTGCAAAGTACAAAAACATGTATTCGATCTTTCTTAAATTCAAGTAAATAAAACAATTACAAATATTAGACAAAATGTAAACAAACAGGCAGAAGGAGACATGCTGCAGATGCACGTGATGGTTGAAGAATCTTAGATAGTAGTTTGGCCAAAGCATCAAGTCATTAAAGCGCGCCATTAAAAATAAAAGTAGCCATCATGATCGCCACTCTTCGAAAGAATATGGCTCTATAAGAAGAAGATAAACAAAAAAGCAACATAACTGGTTAATAACAACGAATAATAGTAATAATAGTAATAATATTTACGTAGGAAATACATTTTCCTAGTAGCATGGAAACTTATTGAATTATAATTAGGTAATCACAAGCGAGTAGGCAATTATAATTAATAATGGGCTTTTAAAGTACTTACGTGAAAGTACGAAACGTGACGTACGAAATATCTTCTTATTAAGGATAAACAAAAAGAATAAAACTGTCGTTTATGTAATCAGATTTTTGATCGAAGCGTTTAATTCACCCGAGTCAGCCAGCCAAACCTACCGGCCGGGTACCAATGTAGCATTAGTTCCATGCCAAATTATGGGCATGTTTTATAATAATAAAAAAACGCCTTATGTCACATAACTTTCATATATTTTAAGAATTTTTACAAAAATCTTAGTTTAAGTGTATTAAAACATTACGAAAGGTATTAAAAACACTCATTGTGTAAGTTTACACAATTTAGTAGTACTTGTATTTGATTATGAATGTATCATATATCATTAGTAAATTGGTGGAGGAATTCTTTAGATTTCTGTAAAAGATAGCTTCCCTTTTCCTCGTACAATTGAAAATAATTGGAATCGGTATGCTTTGACTGGTTCTGAAACGTTTTTTTCTATTCACATCGTCACTAAATCTCTCTTTAATGGATTTCTCAAGAAAGATTACAGATAAAAAATGGAACTAAAAAGATTTATCATGGCATGTGGTCGAATTCTTTGTTCGTTCCAAATTTATGAAAAATAAGATTTTATTAAGAAAATCGTGTTTTTTTAGGATTAAACGTAAAACAAAATTTGTTCCAGAAGCATTATAATATAAGTAACATTTAATATAATTTTAACAATACAATTTTATGGAAAACTTTGGCCATGGCGTATTCTTTATTTATTCTGTTGTTAACAACTGGAGGAACAGTATTAGCTTAAGCGATGGGTGTCTTTAAAACAAAGACCACAAATATTATAATAAAATAAGTTTTAATAATAGAATCACTAATATACAAAAATTTTATAATGTACATTATTAATAATGTCTTAAATTCGTGTCTAAATTCAATAAAGAAGTTTTGATAAATCATACGATGTTAACGTTGTTCATTACGTTTCTACTGCGTATATAAGTTCAAAGATGTTAAAAATACACATAAAAATAATACGAATATCATGAAAAGGGTATAATTAATTGAATTCGTTTTGAATTATAGAAAGGTTTTGTTAGTCGAGACACGTAGCACTTGAATTCGGTTTCAGCCGTTTCAATTTGCGCCGTCCACTTCGTTCTGTTTGAGTTACACTCCATTCATTGCTACTTCAAAGTGGGACAATATAGATTTTGACACAATTTATTGACAATGTACGTTGATTAATTACTATATTTATTTACTAGCGATTTCCTTCAATCTTTGCTTATTATAAGAATTTTACTTGGCACTCAAGAATGGCAGTATAACATTATATAGCGGTAGTCTATCATAAGGTAAATCATAAAAAAGCTAGTCCTACACGATTTTAACATGATTTGCTTTGTATATTAGTCATTAAAGAACCTGTCACATAACCTGAAGATTCCATGATTGATTTCTGGCCAAGTTGTTTCGAGTTAATATTGAAAGAAATGAGACACAAACCACACATATTAACGTCAACGCATAACTTAATATAATTTCCGAGCCAACAAAAAATTTAATCTTTCGTTTAAAATAAAAATTGAAATCTTAATTCATTCCCATTCCACAATATGGCATTCAAAATATAACGTAAATAAATCATCAGAATAAGGAAAAGTATAAAATGAAAAATGCCGTTTCGGAAACGAGGATAATTACAAAAGCCTCACAATTTATGAACATTTTCATAAATCGGTTTCAAACTGGATTGTTACCGGACGTTTACGCAAACTTTAATAGAAATAATTGTTTTCCAAGCTTTCTTAGTACTTAACTAATTATTCCTTGGTTGTAGAATGGTCTAGTGATTTTCAACTCCGAGGTCGTGCAGCAGCGGCGGGTTTTAGTGTATATATATATATATATATATATATATATATATACACACACATCCTACATCTTGTAGGCAATGATCGTGAGGAGAAATGTATTACACACAAAGCATCAGCCTATTTGCATTTATCGAAAAATTATCAAAGCAACTTACGTTACGTACTTAATTCGATACTAACTTCAAAAAGTTTACAAAAATAGCTGTGACAATTTTGCTAAGTCAACAAAAACTTTTCGTCATTAAAATTTATTTATCTCATTAACTTTATCTTAAAAATATAAATTAGAAAGTTGCGATATTCCAAAGCATTTGAATATTTTGCGAAAATATTTCAGACACAATATTTTTGTTGCTGCCTACTAGAATACTTTACTTTGTCAGACATTGGATATCCAAGAGGGAATGTACGTTTGACGTTGTAGTATTATTCACTACAGTTATTTACATTTTCAATGTCAAAACCACATGGCAGCTACGTAGATGTCTTTGGGACGTAGGTTGACGCCTAGAGTTTCCATGATATTTTCCGTTATAACCATTTCATAAAACAGGGAACTTAGTTATGTATTTGTAGTACAGTTAGATCTTTACTTCCAAATAAAATCATGGTAACGATGACCGTAGGAACTTAATTAGCTACATTGAGTCCATTAAAAAAATATTTGGAGCAGGCAGTGGCGAAATTTCCCTTGGAAACAGTGCGTCAATCCATAGATTCTTGGCCAAACGGATTAAAGGCCTGTTTAAAAGCCAAAGGTGGCCATTTCGATTATAATATTTTTTGCTAAGACTTTAAAAAATATGTAGGTATAAATAGTGAATTTTAAAATATTCTTAAACTGTATACAATGAGAAAAGTAAAAAGAAAACAAAGGCCTATTAGTTCTCAATAAATATTTTTAAACTTATTTGAAATTTTCCATTACAAAAACAACGAACTTGTAATGAAAGAGAATTTAATCTTTAAGAAACAGTTCCTTTGACCAAAATGTTTGTATAAAGATTTTCCTTGAAATGGCTTGACCTATATTTTAAACATCGGAATTTTGGTGTCAATAAGAAGTGAACTCTCATCAACGGCTTCATATATTTAAAGAGGATATTTATGAACATATCTCAGTAAACGCTATCTTTTAACTATTTTAAAAGTATATTTATTTTAGTATAAGCAGCCGTTACAATTTAGATTTTAGTCCCTTTGGAGTAGTCTCTTAGGCCGCGTGGTTCAAGTGCACTGGCAATAATAGAAAACATTCAAGTAGGTGCCTGGTAAATAGTACCGGTGATCCCAGCTGTTTGCCACAGGGACCAAAACTTTTTAATTTTTTAATTTATCAATTTGTAATTATTATTATTAT
The DNA here is from genome assembly GCF_905147105.1 of Pieris brassicae. Taxonomy (NCBI): domain Eukaryota; kingdom Metazoa; phylum Arthropoda; class Insecta; order Lepidoptera; family Pieridae; genus Pieris; species Pieris brassicae. The sequence goes on along the minus strand of NC_059670.1, from coordinate 16,538,144 downwards.
TACAATGTAGGTTAATAATGTTGTTAATATATTTAATAAATAAAGAACCTACCTTGTACTATATATATATATCGATTCGTTAACGAAGATTCCAATTATAATAGAATCGAGTAATGCTGGATACTTATAAAAAGATTATTTATTCATAAGAAACGGGTTGTAAAAAAACGAATGTTGTTAAATTTACATTTTCTGCCAGTTCAAGAGTGTAAACGGATAAAAAGAACTGGCTAGTAATCCTCCGTCACTCTTTTTTAGAGGCGGAAAAGGAAGGATCTGATCCTTCTCAAAGCTAGACTGAACATTCTAGTAACACTGGACGACAAGGAAGAAGTAATTTTCGAAAGAGATAAAGATGTCATTCTAGGGCTGTCCGATAAGGATACAAAACAAGCTACTGAATAGCAATCTTGCATAGAAAGTTCTAGAATATCATTCCAATTATTCCCAAGGATATATAAGCGGGCCGAAACGCGACCAGTGAATTCAGTTTTGAGTGCGATTACGTGAGATTAAAAAAATGGGAATAGTGAAGACAAGTGAATAAGTACTCTGAAAGTGTTAAGTTTGCGTAATTGAAGTAATTGGTAACAGTGTTTTGTGTGTTAGTGTGTTTTACACGTATTTTTTTTTAGTGCAATTGAATTCCTCATTAATTAATTTAAGTAAACCCTTGAAGGTATTGAGCCCCTAGCTTGTAACAATACAATAATGTGCGTGTTATACAGAAAAACTAATTCAAATAAGTGGTTATTTTCATTTGGAATTCAGAGTTACCTCTCTATACAATCGACGGGCTTGTGACAACTTGAATGGACCTTATTTGCTTTCAGAGCAAATGCAATATTTCACAATTTCATTTTAAATTTTCGATTTGTGTATAAAAAATACAGAGCACACACTGCGCGTATCGTACAGATATATTTCTGTATTTGTTTATGTCACCAATAAAAAGTATTCGAGTAATTGTTTTAAAGAAAACCCTCCTGATAAACTTTATTATAAATTAAAATCTTGATAAATTACATTTCGTTGGATTTTAAGATGGTTGTTGTATTTGTACGATTCCTTAGATTAAGTAAAGACCACCGCCCAAAGATACACTCAGTACCAGATGTGTGAAAACTGGTGCGTTCTTTCATGCAAATTAACTGATAAATTTACACATGTATCATGGGATACATGTGTAGATTTATGCTACTGATGTAGGGATCAAAAATTAAATATAATTTATTCATGTAGAACGTAAAAAAAAGGTACATTACATTTACGGCCCGGTCAATCAAGGGACGGTACAAGAACTAACCAAAAACTATTTATTGCGACTTCATGGTGGTACATTTTGTATAGTAATATTTCTTTACTTATATTTCAGATTTTTTACAAGATAAATTATTATTAAAAGAAATAAGAAGAATAATACTAAGAACTATTGTAAAAATTACCTGAAAATTTAAGATAGGCGAGGATATAAACGGAGGGCGGTAGGCGACTCGGTATTAAATATTTGTCGTCGTATACATATTAACGTAACCTGGGTCGCCAACTGGCCGCCTAAGTGAAAAAAGACCCCTGTAAATGAAAATAAATTATGTACATTTTGACCCTTACAGGCATAGTTACAATATATTACTTTTAAAGAACGCTAACGACGGAACAAAAATCTGCGGATCGTATCTGATTCAATTATAACGTATATTGTCTTTGGTTAATATAGCTTTTACACATTGAAAGGAAACAATTTTTTAACCGGATTAAAGCTATTTGTATTATTATAAACATATAATTACTTATATAATCGTCATCTTTTAGTCGATACCAACTCCGAGGAAATAAATACAGATAACACAACTTTCTCTACAGCTACTTTTGACATTCAACACCTTTTGTCTTCAGTCACCGTTACCACGCACGCTGTAAAGAACGCGAAACGTCGGTAAAATTTAAATTTAAAATTATGTAAATAATTATAAGTTTATAATAATACAAATAGCTTTAAACCGGTTAAAAAATTGTTTTCTTTCAATTATAACGATTAACTGATTTTAGTTTTATTTTAGAATTTATTGAACAGTGTTTCAATAGCTGTTCACCAATAAACCGAGTTCTGCATAGGAAAAGTTGAAGATTTAAGAAATCTTAATTTCAAGAGCCTCCAACCGCTGCTTACCTTACCTATTGAACAACAAAATGCCGATGTTTATGAGCTCAGATATATGATTAGACCGTTTTGTTTTTCTGATAACCAAAAGTAATTTGAAGGTATTAACGGCACACAAAAAGTATAAATAGGTAATTTACATTATTTACAGTATTAACTTAAAAGGTTTCGGTGTTATTAGATATTATACTTGATACAGGTTTATATTTTTATATAATTAGCTGACCCGGCAAACGTCGTTTTGCCATTTTATATTATTTCCAGGAAACATTTTTTTATAGTTCAATGAAAATATATAAATACATACTATAATAAAAAATAGGGGTTGTTAGTAGAGGGGTGACAATTAAGGTTTTATGTATTTTTGTATCATAAAAAATAGAAATTCATTTTTTTTCTAAAAATAAAAGAATAAAATTTGTGGTGGACATCCCTAATCACGTAGGGGTTTGAAAGATAGATAGTAGCCGATTCTCAGACATACTGAATATGCATGGCGAGCCGTTTCGGAGGAGTATAGTAACAAAGATTGTGACACGAGAATTTTATATATATATAGAGATTATAATTTGTTATAAAGCGACAGCCTTTGCTTACACTCATTAGATTATAGATTCCTGAATATTATTATTATGGACATGAGTCAGCACAAAATTACAGTTCACAGTGAGAGTGGCTAATGCATTGATACCTTTAAACCGGATTCACAAAGAAAGAGATACACAAATTTTAATTCGCCGTTCAATTAACAGCTTAGTCTTTTAACTCCGTTTAACTAGCTTTTTGATAGAAATATCACATGATCGTACAAAGCACGTGAGAAACATTTATTAAATGCCAGTGTAATAAATGTTGTTACAAACGCTACACCAGAATATCTTTCAGGCCTCTAGTTAATCGGCACCGTTTAGTTAAAAGGCCAGGCTGTTAATTGAACGGCTTATTAAGCTAGTTGGCTGCGACATATACACAACGACGTAGCAGGAAGTCATTTGTTTTTAAAACTAGACTATATAATAAATTTTACCGTCCGCTACAGTGTTTTCTTTTGAATTTGTATGAGTTTTATATGATTCAGTATCTGTCCATTCTTAACTTAATTTGAGAAACCAAGTCCTTTAATAAAATAATTGCATGCATGCAACTTTCTAGTATAGAATAATAACAGGATTATTTTTATTAATTAAGAAAAAGGTATCGCATTTTAATAATTTATCTTCACAAAAAGTCCACGTGTATATCATCACCTTATATTCAAATATCATAATCAACTAATTACAATTATTACTAACAAAAGTATTAGCTCCTATATACAACAATGACCGATAGTAATATATACTAGAACAGCTGCTTATGAATTTGTCCAGTTAAATAGGGGAACATACTATGTATTTGGGTTCTTTGTTTCTTTAATGTAAATTTCTCCTCAAATAGAACTGTTTTATCTCCGTACTTGTTACATGAACCTCGTTGTCTATGTTATTATATAATAATTGGCAAGACCACTATTTGATTTCCTACTAAAACAGGAGTAGATAAGATAATTGAATATATATAATAAACAGGTATTACTTCTAAATGGCCAGTGATGTTTCTGTATTGCCAGAATAAGAGACTTTTAAAATGAAAATCTATCATACCTTTGAAGATATAGTATTTTCACACAAAAATTAATAGTATATATGTTAATATCATTAACATGCAATGATATCTAAGGCAAGGAAATAGTTTACTTTTGCTAATGTACTTTAATATATTTTAATCTGTTTATTCGTATTTTTTATCTATATTACTCACTATTGTTCAGGAAAACGAATGCTTACAATGTCGGAAATTACAAGGTAACTATTGTCCTTGTGGCCACTAAATTACCATAATTGTTTTACTTTATTTTACGCTGTTAAGTGAGACTCGTAATAACCTTCTCATAAAATATATATAGCAAAATCTAAACGAAATGAAACATTAACACAAACTTTACCTATATTTCGAAGATTTTAAGAAAGCAAAATTTCTTGTTGTGTGCGCCTAGGTATCCGGAAGCAATATCCAGGATGCTCCCTATCCTCGGTGAAATAATATGCGCTGGTTCGGCTGGGGCGTGTCAGTATATTAAAAAAGGAATCCAATAATCGATAAGACTAACACTAGCACTTACCATCAACGGTGGCGTATCTCACTCCAAACACTGGATCCTTCATTGATGAATAAAAAAACACGTAAATGCTATACGGTATATATTTACGCCCGCGACAGCGGTTAAAATTTAACTCCCTTGCGCCATTACGCCGGGACACCACCTACCATCTCCGGTTCGTATGTCAAAGTCAAATCGACAATTGTCAAATATTTTTTTGTTAATTATTAACAACGTAAAAGTTATTATTTTACATTAAGCTAATCACTTCAATGTTTGTAAAATTTGTCAAAACTGAGACACATATTCGATTTATGGTAGACAATGTGGCCAGTATAAAACAATTTTGTTGAGTGAACCACGATTCGGTTTTATAGTTGAAAACACTTTTGAACATTGTTTAGAGGTTAATAGCTTTTCAGTTTCGAATTGTTTAAATTACAATTTAAGTATTTTTTATCGTTTGACGGAAGCTGAAACTAGTAATTCAGAAGTACTCCTTCGTCTATTACTGTCAAATTGTAATTACGCTGCAAATTAACTAATTTATTATGATAGTTACTTAATTAACTACTTCAGTTAAAAGCCTATGAAATACAGTAAGAGGTTATGGATTGATATAATATTCTAAGTTCACAACGATCGAAATCTGATGGTATAGAATAAAAGGAACTGTTATATAAATATAAAACTAAACTATTATGTTCACGACATTTTAATGAATGCACATATGATCCTTAACTCTTTTAACTCCTGCCGGTACTATAAAAATTATACATGTTTTATTGATTTAAATTGACTAAAAATACTTTGATTAATCAAGTAACGCATCAACTTATTAAAACAAAGCATTCGTTTTTCTAAAAACTCTAGCTTGAATACGATTTCACCTCACATTTCAGTGGAAACTTCTGAAATTCAGCTGAAACTATAAAAAAACGAAGCCTTATTTGTAACCAAAGGAAAACTATTTGTCAACACAATCAAATATGTGACGAGAGAGTAAACAGAGCGTGCATGAGGCGAGGGTGTGATCAAATTCAATTTCGCACGATGGCGTCACCGATCATGTGAATGTTGGCTGGGGCTATAACAAAATATTATCGTCGCTGGGAAGCTCACGGTCACGCTCGTGTTTGAAATCAATGTTTCGTTCAATGGTATTGGTATTTATATTCATGATTGTATTAAAGTTCATAGGGTACTGTAAATAAAATGGCATAAACGGCTATTTGTACAAAACAATACGTATGAATAAATGTTATTAATTTGAGGCCAATTAGCGTTTTTTTTTTAAAGAATGCGATTGTACTGAATTGATATGTTTGATATAGTAGTATGAATAAGTATTTCTACTCGTATATTAAATGGAGTCATTCTTAATATCCTCAGTTAACAGACTTACTGATATTCATCAGGCTTCGATTGGACGTGAACTTCAAAGCTTACGAAAGCTCAAAGCTAAAGCTAGGACTGCAGCCTGTCTCTAACGAAGCATTGCTAATGCACGGCATTACATAATTTAGAGTCACTTTGTTAAATGGGCACTTAGTTGCTCTTAGTTTATTGTATGTGAATCTATCACTCTATGTCTATGATATGGATATAATTTTCTTGCATTAAATTATATTCATACAAAAAAATATAATTAAAAACAAATCATAATTTTAATAAGTTTTCTTTTTGTAGGTTGAGAAATTTAAAAATACCAATTCTACGTATGGAGCATGTTTTAATATATTTATTTGGAGGAGGCTTTTAGCCCACCAAGACTTATTTTATTTATTATAAATATTATGAAACTAACATAACGACACTTAGAATAAGTATTTAAAATTCGAATCAACAATAATTGACAATATTATAATCCGAAGACATTACACACAAATGTAAACACGATAAATCTTTTAAATATATATTCTCGGTAGTCATTGACATTTGAATTAACTTTAGTGCTATTAGTCGATTAGTTCAATCTAAGCAAATGCTAACATTAATTTGTAATATTTTGTTTGTTACCTATCTTCAACAATATCAATATTAAATCTTTGTTCTGAGATCACAAAAAACCGGAACACGAAATTATTTATAATTCAGTTTCTCGTTAATAATAAAAGTGCTTTCGAATTTTACATGAAAGATAGCTTCATTAATGGCTCCCAACTTTTAAGAAGATCCTTGATATTCCTTTATACGAATTAAGTTTCAATTCCTTTTTTACCGATCACGAATAATCCGGGGTGGAGTTTTTCTACTTAATTGTACATATTAATACAACCATATATGTGTACATAACTATATGAATATATAGCAACTCATTTATTTTTTTATTTTAATTACACACACAGAATTTTACGTATAATTGTCCCACTTTCCCTAGTAGTTTGTTTCTATTTTCTAGGTTTTAGTGATAGGTTCGCAAAATAAATCGCTGTAATATTTTATTAAGTATATCTAAATGATAATTAAAAAGGGACTCCTTATAATGATATATTTTAGTTATTATATTTAAAGGTTAGGTATTGTTTTTTGTTATATTAATATATGTTAGAAGTATTATGATATTTCATTTGATCTCAATCTTTATTAGTTATTAAATTTAATACATTGTCTTTAAAAAGATATTAAAGACATATAATATGATATTTTGTTCCTAATATGTAGTATAATATGAATACGGTTTACCGTAATTATTTATTATAGTATAGTAATATAATAATTGCGCTAAACTATAGTAATTGGCGATTAAATGCGTGGCAAATCATGCCAGTTCTTGTAAATTTTACGCCCCTGATTTGAGAACTGGCAATACAGATTTCAGTAAAATTTTAAAACTTTATAAGTGTAAAGTTACCTATACTAATAAATAGATTTCAAATTTGACATTAATTTCAAGACTCGACGTGATAAATATATAACTCGCATTATAACTAAAATCAATTTATGTACCTCTTACGAATTCACAAATCCATCCATATCAAGTAGGCCCTTAGAATCCCTGATCTCTTTGTTGACTGCTCGCCAAACATTAGAGGAATATCCATCTCATATACGCCTTTATGTAGGCCTGACTGGGCCGAATCTTAATAAAGAATATTCTGTTACCGAGTGAATATGAGTTGCTTCCTGAGTATTATATGTTACAAAAATCTTAGTATTGGGTAATTGATAGTCTATATTTGTAAGGACATGTTAAGTTTTACTTTTTTGTACTCACCTGTTTTAAGTGATACCGCCGCCTGCGGACGCACATACTGCGAGGGCTTGCAAGTTCTTTTAAGAGTTGGTACTCTCTTTTCTCGAAGTCGAATTAGTTTGGAAATGCTGAAGTAGTATTTAAGGGTAGCTATCTCAAAAAAACGTCAGTCAGTTATGGAACAATGGACGTCTATGTGATACGGGTGGAAAATTGTATTCTGCCTAATACATTATATATAAATGTATGCGTACTTATTACTAAACTGAAATATAACATAATAAATAGGACATGTAGTATTCGGTAATACCTCAATTGTTCCGAAATAACTGATCAATTCTATTTAAAAATAATACATGCTACCTAAGAAGTTTCAAAAATTTTGTAAACAATAAGAGTCGAAATTTTTATTGCTAGTTCTTCCCAACCGTCTACAAGGGCGTAGACGGATAGACTTTATAAGTATACATTACGTTACCTAGATAATTAAAATATATTTTGATATGTTTTTGTTTAATGTCCAGTTAGTAGTAACAGTAGTAACAGTTTATGGAAGTAAAGAGTGGTAAAAATTGGTTTAGTCTACAGTTTACAATTTAGAGAACTTATTAAAGTCTATACTAATCCTCTGAAACAAACTAAATTATAATAAAACTCTGGGTATGATGGTTAAAAGTTAGTAAAAATATTAGTTAGTAAAAATAAATATTATATAGAAATGATTTGTTATTATCACCAAATCAAGTGATAAATGATACAAACGCGCAAGTTATTTGATTGTTTGTAGCTTTCTATAAATACTCCATAAGTTCCGTATTCAGTAAAAGTAATATATATCTGAATCTCTCATTTAATAAATCCCAAAACTTATGGGGCCAGCTTCAATGATCATATTCTTTATACCTATTTATTTATCACTCGAAACATTTATGATTTTGTTGGGTGATTACGAGTATGTGGTTTTATGAAGCCCGTTTGCGCTACTGAGATATACTACTATATAATTTAAAATATGCGTAACTTATAAAACATTAAACTTCGAACAACAATAATTATTATATTGTGTATTTCGCGAAGTTAAGGCGTGGCTTCCCAAACCAACTAGTTTAGATTAATGATACTTGTTTACATATGATATATTCAATAAGGAAACCTTAGGCGGAAGTTCAACCTTTGAAAATCTTATATAATGGTAAGCAAACGGGCACGACCTGATCTTAAGTGAGACCGTCCATGGACACTTTCAATGCCAGCTCCACATAGTATTGGTGCGTGACAAAAACTGCTTTAAAAAAAGCTCAGATATGGAATGACGATGATGAAACTGAGCTATTAATCCGAACAATTCCTCATAAGCCACTGTTTCATATATTCCTCTGAAGGAATTTGCCAGAGCTTGTCGGAGATTGAAAAGCAAATCGGCTATATAATGTATAATGCTAGCTTTAATAATACACGAGGGCACAGACTAGATATAAAAATAAAAATAAGTAGTAAAAAGTACAGGGTTTATATAAAACTTTACCGTATCGTAAAAAAACTAATCTTATTGACAGAAGTAAATTGTCTCTGAAGAAGGAATAAAAATGGTGCAAAGTAACAATGATGTAACAAGAGTTCCAGTAAATCCCCTCTAGAGAGCGATTTCAGTAGATTGACACTTCTAATTAAGGCTCAATTTACTAACTCTTTTCGTTTGCCCCTTGTAGCGTTGCATTTATGTCTTAATTACAAATTATAACGATACTGTGTTGTTGTTGTGTGTATTTTGATACTGTTGACGTCAACCCACGACGTGAGCGTCATACACAGAAATCTGATCACCTACTTTCCGTCAAAATAACAAATAACCACGAAACAGATACAGAAGTCTGATTCCCTAAAAGGTTGTAATTATTTTTTTTTTTATTTGAAAATACATTTCCTAAATTGTTTCTAGAAGTTTTTACAACGTTGTTGGTTGAAGGTCGCACATATCCGTAATAAATTCTTATTTATATGAATAGCTTTGAAAGTAAATAAATATTACATTTTTTGTTGAATATTTACTATAAGAATACCTAATTGTTTTAAAAATGTCTTTAAGTTATATAAAACAGATTCATAACTATGATTAAGAATTATACGTAAATATGAATGAACAAGAATGACAGTTTCAGTTTCAAGACGTGACGAAGATGGGTTGACTGAAATGTTTTGTCGATTTTTCCACAAGTTAGAGACATTTTCAGCAAGCTGAAATATGATTTATGGCCGTTTCAAGAGAGGCTCTATCACTTATTAGATAATTGTAATTTACACAATCTTACCCTCGTTTTCAGGAGTTTGAAATAATAATTCAGACAGCTTCAGAACAAGTGTAGTCGAGTGGTGGTTCTTTGATAAGGAAATAATCTAGAGCAAATTTTCTAGGTGTGGGACAAGGATGGAAATACGCGTGAGAGAGGTAAGATCGGCCTTCTTCAAGCCAGACTGAACATTCTAGAACGCCGAATAACAAGGACGGAGCAATGTGCGAATGAGAAAAAGAGTACGTACATTCTAGAATTGTGCAACCGCTACTCAGTACCAATCCTGCCTATAAAGTTCTCGAACATCGTTCAAGATTATGCGCAGGCACAAGCGACCAATGAAATTTAGTTTCGAGTGCGATTCCGAGAGATAAAGTGCAAATAGTAAAGACAAGTGATCAAGTACTGTGTGAAGTGCGCTTATTGAAGTAACAAGTGACCATTTTGTGTGTGGTATGGTGCAATTCTGCGGGTAATATGTGTTTTTTTAGAGTAAATAAATCCTTGATGAGATCTACGGCGTTTTCTATCCGATCCCCAAGCTCATAACAATATAACTTGTTTATAATGTGTTGCTTAAGATTGAACAACCAATCTCTGGACTAAACATTTATTTTTAAACTACTTAAAAAATCTGTAGTATAACGTCATCAATTCATTTTTTGTGTATGTTCAAGCATGTTTATTGCTATAAACTAATATTTATAAATAGTTCGACAATTTACGCTTACAAAAGCAACGTTCAAATTATAGCCATCATTTTCCGTTGTACGACGATAAAATAGTAAACATTTCGACATCAGCTAATGGACTCCTGTACCTGTGGGCAATGGGCTTTTAACTTATGAAGCAAGGTTATATTCTCCGCGTATTATTTTGACCTTTGTCCCGCCCTTTTTGTTTTATTGCCATAATAAAACCGCACTTTACTATACCGATATGTTCACGATTTTTTGGCACTTGCTTCACGATTGCAGTGAATCACTAGATGTTTACAAAAAATATGTATTGAAGCCAATTATATTATACTATTTATGTTTGATATTTAAAGGAATTAGTCCTTTTAATATCTTTATTATCCTTTAAATATCTATATTTACATCCAGTTAGGTCTGTTATTATAAATTTTAGTGAGGCGTTTTAAACCCCGGATTTATCCTTTCTATGACTGTAATCAACGTTGAAGGAAAAAAAAACAGCACGTTTGAGACACAAATATATGACGTGTGTCATAGATTTATACACTTGTGTTATGCTTAAATATCTATTCGTTCAATTGTGGAATGCTCTGCCTGAAGACGAGCAGAGGTCGCAGACTAATTATACAGTTATGAAACAACTAACAATATTGCACCAATAAACCGTTGTTATTTCTATCTATATGTATTTTTATATCATGTAGTAGTGTAGTTTTAAGTTCGGTACTATGTTTTTGTCATAGCTCATATTTTGTATGTTTGGTTTCTCTGTAAGAAACTGAATCTGCTTTTAGCACTTCCTGCCGCCTATTTAGAATTTTTCTTCTATATTGTGTTATTGTGCTATTTTTTTATGTAACAGGAAGCATACGGGTTGGGGGTTTACCTGGTGTTAAGTAATAGCGCCGCCCACGGATCCTTAAATTACCAAAAGGTTCGCTAGTGCGTTGCTGGCCTATTATATACACTCTTTCCTAGTATAAAGTGAAGTGTTATTATTATTATAATACGTGTATATCATATCTGCGATCGCTATAGAAAGATTATTGTTAGCGTATCGTGCTCTAGTCAAAATTACCAGGATTTTATTTAATATTTTTACTTAAACAGTAATGATTATAATAACATGAAATACGACGTAGACAAGTAAAAACAGTGGAAAGCCAAGGTATTTATGCCTTGCCTTCACCTTAAATCATCTTTGTGAAAAATGATGTTAATATTACCCTCGATGCAAAACCCAAATTAGGTACATCACTCATCTTATTTTGACAGAAAACGAAGGCTTCGTGGGGTTTCTTATTAAGCCCCAATCAATATTTTCACAATACTTGTCAACAGCACTAATATTGATGTAAGTGTCGTTTCAATGATAGAATTAATAGTCCTAAATGCCGCTTAAGTTTGATTGTTCTGTAAGTATATGTTTATAAATACTTGTGCGCCGATTTCAAATTCAATATAACGAAATCAAACTTTCAATACAGGTTTATGTAGTATTTATCAGATTATATTTATGAAAAATTGATAAGAGCTTTCCATCGATCTGGACTTGCGTTGCGTGTCAACAATATCAGAAATCCCTTTTAAACGTCACTAATGATCGACGCGCTATTTTGGTAACTATTACGAATAACTAAAAATAACCGTTTATCGTGTCTCGTTATAAGCATTGATAAATATCGGAATCTTACTTATTACTTATAAATTATCACAATATAAAGTACATTTTACAAAGCCAAGTTGTAGGCTTTATTAATTTTTGTAGAACAAGTGCCAAACAAACCTGATGCTAAGTGATACCGCCGCCCATGGCCACTTAATGCCAGAGGGCGAGTGCGTCGCCGGTTTATACATGAAACAAATTCGTGCTTGTTGCCATGATTACATTTGTATTGAATATTTAAAATCTTTAATTCTAATGAAATCGAAACATAAACTGATAAAGCTCTAATACTGTTATTGGAATTTCGTTAACGGTTCATGGAATTTTATTTAATAACTAGCAGACCCGGCAAACGTCGTTTTGCCATGTATATTATTTACATGAAACATTTTTTTAGTTCAATCAAAATAACTATCTACTATAATAAAAAATAGAGTTTGATCGTAGCGGAGGTACAATTAAGGGTTGTATGTATTTTTCTATGTTGTATCATAAAAAAAGTCTAATAAATAAAAAAATAAAATTTGGGGTGAACACTCCTTATCACTTAAGGGTTTGAAATATAGATAATAGCCGATTCTCAGACTTACTGAATATAATAATGGGATATCGATTTTAGCATGACATTTGCAGATGTACTTTACGAAAAGTCATTTTTCTCACTCAGGAAATTTACTTTTATAACTGTGGCAATTACCTAAATAGTTACGCCCCGAGAGGCCAGACGCAGGCACTCTCTTCAGCATTTACATTACAGCATTAATTTAGAGTTAATTTACTTTGTTTAACGCGGGTGGATAATAAATATATTATATTTTCCCGTTATTTAAAACATCCCCACTGACCCAGGAACCATACAAGTACATTTACTAATGTGTTCGTCTTATTCTTGCCCAAATAAATACTTGGTCATATTCTGAATGGTTAGATTCACAAACCAGCCCGGCAGATGGGGCCGATATAGATACCACAAATAAACAGCTCGTATAAATATAAATCTTCTGGGCATGTGTTCATAATTAAACGGCTGGACAGATTTTGATGAATGTTTCTGAGTATTCAAGTGGAATCGAGAATGATTTACATTGTTATTTAAAAAAATTGTATGTAAGACGGTGAGTAGAGGAGGACAACGTCTGTCGCATCCACTACGATTTAATATTTGAACTCACTATCGCCTGAGGTTTTACTGTCATAAAACCTATGCCATGTTATGCCACGGGTGGAGTACACGAGGTATTAATTAAATTGTGAAATTATGGTTCGATTACCAAAATTATTACGTCGAGGCAGAATACAAAATTCCACCCGTATCACCTCGACGCCCGCCGTTCCACGACTGAGCGTTTTTCAAGGCAATTTTTGCCGCGCACCACCGCTATGTGGAACCAGCTGCCCACTGAAGTATTTCCGAACCAATTCGACTTAGGGTCCTTCAAGAAAAGAGCGTACAAATTCTTAAAAGGCCGGCAACGCACTCGCGAGCCCTCTGGCATTGAGAGTGTCCATGGGCGGCGATATCACTTAACATCAGGTGAGCCTCCTGCCCGTTTGCCCCCTATTTTATAAAATAAATAATAAATAATACAATTATCACACACACCTTATACGCACACGTAACCCTTGTCACTAATAGATACAAGAAATTTCCGACAAAGATGCTGAAAAATTTCTTAACAGCCAATTTGCAACACAAACTTTGGCGCTAACTTACATCGAAGCTGATTATAATCCGTAAAATGCGGCACCTGCTTTATCTAGAGCGGAAAACTAACTTCCATTTTCTATTTTCTCGTTACGAGAAAGATATAAGTGTTACTTTTGTTGATTTTTACGGCGTACTGGAATTTCGAGCTATTAATCTTATTTCTTTGGACACTTCGATATGTCCAAATGTTCGATTTCATAGCTGTTTTTTCATGAGAATTAAAGATCAGACTGTTATTTATAAGCACTATTCGATCTACTATCTGTCTACAAATTGTGAGGAAAATACGAAACATAATAATAAAACAGTGAAAATAAATGTTTGTGTTTATGATTCATGTACAAACATTTTGTTTTGAGAGTCATTCATTATGTGGTTTTAAACTATATCTGTGGCTTTATTGTTAAGTAGTAGGCATTTAATTTGTGTTCCTCGCGGTACTGTTCGTTTTCTTTCAATGTTAGATCTGTTATGTATGTACGTACTTTTTATTATTTAAAGCAATTTCAGTGGATTTTGCATGTTTGTCATAGTAGTCATTGCAGTACCATCAGTAAGTTGGGGTTGCGGTATGCCACATGTGTATATGAGGTACAAGATCGGCCCTAATACACTGCATGGTGGTACACTTAAATTTACATTAAATTCCATAAGTTGAGTATGAATCATCATCCTGTTATTAAATCATAAGTTGGAGATTTTTTGAGATTCAAGTTTTTAAGGACAAGAGCTTTCACTTCATTTTTATCTCCATCTCACCCTATTCCTAGTTATTTCAAATCTCACTGAGATGGTTTGTTAATAAAAAAATAGCTTTTTCTTTGTTACTTCTTACCCAGTGCCTACCTTCCCTCTTTTTGTAACTACACTTTGTAAAAAAGAAAAAAAATAACTTTCCAAAGTTTCCCAAGGCTGTTTATTTTTATCTTATCGCATTACTGTCTTATCGCAATTTTAATTTATTTACACTTCGTTACCATACTATACAAAATCATACAAATAAAAAAACAATATGATTGTATTGTGAGTTAATTATACATTCATCTTTTTAACGTTACTGAAAGCTATTTGAGGTTACGTATTTTTATTAATTAATTTGAAGCTTGAAATACATAACACGGTTAACTTATGAAACCAAATTATATTGGGGAATTTTCTTTATTGGTTATAATTCTAATATTGCGGTTTTCAATCATCCTAAAGTATTTATCTTAAGACCAATAATTAACTGGAACAGACTAATTCTAATTACTTAAATGCAATCTTATAAAGTACGATTCAGAGTCAAGACTCCCTTATAACAAAAGCGTAGTGAACATTCGGATTAAATTTTGACTCGCATCTTACCCATAGAGTTATCTTCAGAGTTATCTTCGATTGTAAAAAAAATAATGTATAAATATGACACAAAACATTTTGAAAAAAGCATAGTTAATGATTTAATAACGTTATTAATATTTTAATATCGTAGATATGCAATATTAAATTAGTATATTTTTTCCGTGGTAAAGCGAGTATAAGTAAATATAAATAGAGAATATATTTTGGCAGCTGGCATTTCAATTTTGCGGCGAGAATCAATCTGTGGTGAGTTACCACAGACAACGAATTCGAAACTGAATGATTAATTCTATGTTTACTAAGGAAGTTCGTATTAATTAAAATTATTGGTTGATCATTATTATGAATTATTTTAGTATCGACTGTAATACTTAAACAAGGTTATTTGTCAAGATTTAAATTACTATTTTAGATTATTTATTAGTGACTATAGGACCTATACAATTTGTTATTCTATTAGACTATGAAAATTTTAAATGAACTATTACAATTTTTAAAACCACGACCAGGCGAGATGCAGTAATTTGGAATTTCTGATAATGCTGAATGACCTAACGTTGTCAAGAATGCAAAGTGCTTGCTCTTCACTGATGATCTCAAACTGTGTATGCCCATAGAGAGTATAGATGACTGTATACGACTGCAGGAAGACATTGATCGAGTGATTAAATGGAGCAGGAGAAATAGATTAGAGTTTAATTTGGCGAAATGCAAAGTCATATCTTTCTCGAGGGCACGGTTGCTCACTCGATTCAATTATACCATTAGTGGTCTAACGTTGACTACAGTCTCAGAGGTCAAAGATCTGGGAGTATATTTTAATGCGAATCTTTTTTTTGCGCAGAAATATCTGGTTCATATTACGAATAGCTTGTAGCTTCACGAGTATCAGTGCAATGAAAATTGTATACAATGCGCTAGTGAGAAGTCACTGGGAGTGCAACGCAATTGTGTGGGCCCCATATGACCCATACTCTACAAGTAACTGTATGGACTAACTATCCCTTATATCCGCTTACAAGTTTGGGTACATACCCGACCCTGTTTGTTCTGGGTATGGTGGGTTACGACCAGCTATGCCTCAGAAGAGATCTAGCTGTGTCAATGTATTTATTTAAGATAATTACGGGTCGGATTCATAATCTGGGTATAATGGAGAGACTGGGTCTAGGGGTACCTAGTAGAAACCTGAGGCTTCCGTTTAAAGTTTTGGATGTAACGCGCGCACATTCCATCTTGGTTAGCAAAGAGCCACTCACGCGAGCAATATTAATAATTAACAAAATTTCTATTGAGGTAGACCTATTTGTTTGTACACTGAGTTTACAAGATTTGCTTGCCATATTGTTAGTTATAAGATTTAGGTATATAATTATTTTTAATATTTTTAATGTAGGATAATCAGTGTGGGTATTATTTTGACGTTCTATCGAATTAGTAGTAACTGTTAAGGTGAAATAATGTGTGGAATAAATAAATAAATAAAAAACATGACATCGCAAAGATCAATTAAATTCCTTGACAGCATGAAAAGTCACTGACTGATCTGTGACCGTTGTCACGTGACTGATGTATTAAAATCAATATTTTCAATTTAGGATTTAATGATTTTTACAAGTTTTTTACAAATTACCCTCATTAACACATCAAATGTGGGAATAAAATACGTTAGTACCGGAATCCGAACACACGACCTTTGGACCGAGAGCTACTACAATCTGGCTTTTGGCTAGACGTATAATTTTTAAAATATCTTTGAATTACATCTAGGTATATAACTTTCCCCTCTATATTATTCAGATAGATAGTTCAGTATTTATTAACGTGTCTTTTGTTTATCTTAATTGTATATGTATTAATAGTAAAATTATTATTGCTAAACTTATATTAAACTACACATATATACAAATATTGTTACATATTCCAATTTATAAAATACAACAGAAAATAATTTGAGTTACAAATTATGATTTTCATTAAAAAAATACGCAAGTATGAAAAAAATTACGAAGATCGTACTTTAATGCTAAGGTTGACGAGGGTACTTCAAGTTTTATTTTGCCCTCGTCGCCTGTCTTCGCAGATAATGAAGCAAAAATTATATTCAAAGTATTCTTTTGAGGTAAAGATTTTTATAATTCCTAAAAAATTAGGTTTTGGTAAATGGCCGTGTTTCTATATATATTCAAAACAAACACTCTTTTTATATATTAAAAACAAAAATTGCTTACAAACCTAGACATCTAAATTGATTATGATAAAATAGTTAAAAGAAAAATGGGATATAACATGTTATTTTACTTAATATCTACTAAATAATGTCTAAGTTAAGGAAATGCAAAGACTCTATTTATGAGAAATAAAAATAAAGACGCAAAAACCTCTCACCAGAACATTATCTGCTTTTAGTTCAGCGAATACTTAAAAATAAATCATAGATCACGGATAATTTTAGGAATGAAAAGATCATATTCATAAAATAATGATTTTATTGTCCGTGATCGCGTACGAAATGAGGCCGTTCAGAAAAGACCGACGTAGTAAGGGCATGGCAAGGGCACATATAGCGCGCATGGACAAGAACTGCTGGACCCGCAGGCTACTTGAATGGAGACCTCGGCAGTACAAAAGACGGCTGCCCCCCGACTAGGCGTACGGATGACATCGTGAATGAGGTTGGCTTCCAATGGATGCAGTGCAGAGTATATGATAATGATGATAGTTTTATTTGATAAATAAAAATACATATAAGATGTTCAAAGTAATCCTAAAGTTCGCGCCTTATCCAGCCAATCAGATCGTGAGACGTAGCTGCCACAGAGTATACGCTTTCCGGTGAAAGCAGTCCGTCCATGAAGTACTCTAAAGTTATCGAATGCTAATAATATTCCTGTAAAAAGAATATAATATATGACTAATAAGAGTTATGAAGATCGAATGTCAATGTCATAGAACATCATTTTGGCGGCAATCTGAAAGTGTTCTAATAAAAGAAAATGGCAAGAGTCATCAAAAGACGCCACCGACCATTTTAAAGAAAACTGAATCAGTGTTAAGGCCTGTATTCACTTTGATTAGTGATTAGTGCAAGTAGTGTCCAATTATTGTTTAGTGGCTCTGTCTCAGTAGTCTGTAGTAGCTTTCAATCAGCAAGTATGGATGAACATCGAGAAGTGTGCTTGTTATTGGAAGAAGTACTAAAAAAAGTATTAAACGCGGTGCTATCTGAAACTGAAGAAGTTTTGAAAGCTAAACTTGCAAGACCAAGAAAAGTATGGGTTTGAAATTGGATTAATAGAACACCTATTCATGGCGCAAGCTACCAACTCTTTAATGAATTGGCAGCTGAAGATACTATGAAATATTACTTTGCTCTCAGGTTGACCGAAGAGTCCTTTAATATACTACTAAACAATAAAATTACATTTTTTGACAGACACGATGCAAGTGAGGGGGTAGGGAGGGCATACGCGACGTCACTATTCGCAGTTCACTTGCAAAAAAATAGAACGCACTTCTCTAATCACTTTACTACGCAGGCAACTAATCACCTGCACTAATCAGTCGCCGTCCACACTTGTTTTCATCTAATCACTTATCATTTGCACTCGCACTAATCAAAGTGAATACAGTCCTTTACATAGTAGCATATAACAAAACATGTTTATTTTACTAAAATATTTATATGCAAAATTTGAAAGTAGCGTTGCTAAAGACATCGTTTTTTTAGGGTAATACACAAATTGTAGAATACTGAAATAGTAGTATGACGAAAAACTAAAAAAAAAATTCAAGACAAGCATTCGTGAATGGAGCAACGTATTTATACATTTCACTGATAATGTTACAGGCTAGCTTAACTAAACAATTATTTTTCGCCTGGGACTGAACATAAATAATTGAGCCAAAATTAATACCTGGTCTAAGTTTTATTTGCCATTGGTTTTTGGGATCTTCGAAGTATCTTGCTAGATTTCTAAGAGCACGGTAGTATGTTCTGCACTCTTGAGAATTTTTGAATGTCATTGGAGACCGATCATAGGAATTAAATCTATAAAAATATATATTTATTTAAAACAATATTTGTAGTTGGAAGACATAGGGGTAGACGAATAACATATTTATTGTATTTTATTAAATAGATATAATTTGAATTATATACCATAATTGATAGATGCATTGGCAATCGATTACCCACTCAAATGGAAAATAAGTTATAAATCTAGGGTCAAAGATTAATTAATGACACAAACAGCGGTCTGTAGTTCGTTTCCGGGGATACAAGCAAGCAGACAGAGATAGAATTTGTTTAACAATAGAACAAATTTTCCTTCTAAGAAAACTTATGAGTTAAGAGACAATTTATTTACACTTACCGGATATGTTTAATATTATTAAATGCATCCAACTGAATTACTGGCGCGGAATGCTTTTGGAAATGTCCATCGCCAATATACTGCGCCTCGATTTCGAATTTAGTGAGAAACTCGAAATCTTCTGGGTGTTCTTCTTTCAGTTTCATAGCGGCGTAAAACCCATCTGTGAAGACATTTTCACCACCTGTACCATTTGTATGTTCTGTGCAATGGAATATTTGAAGCCTGAAAATCCAAAGACAATAGATGCTTAAAATCATTTCTGCGTAAAACTGTCGCTGCAAATTAGAAATTTCCTCGTTAAAATTGTTAAATAGAATAAATAATATTAAGACATTACGAAAAGTAATCGTGAGTATCAAACGTTTATTCTATTACGTTTTCTCTTTAGAATTGAGGATTCTTTTATAGGGCTATCAACACCGATTCGGTATTAACTTTGCCCGAGCCAATTTCATTAAAGTCTAATAAGCGAGACAAAATCTAATATCATTCATTTTCATGGTTCAATGCTAAAGGTTAAACCCTAAGATCCGATGGAAATAAGCGGAAGGTCGAGCTTCCAACTGAGTTCAGAACCAGGTACTTGTTTAATCTTTTTGGGTTTATTGAAAATTATTGCGGTGTAAAATTTATTATGGAATGAAATTGTAGGTGTAATTAACGAATCCAAATCCTATTTGTTGCTTCTAAATAGAATTTTTTTAAATTCAGTTATATATTCATGTTATCTTGCATTATCAAATATAGTTTTAAAAGTTTTGTAAAGAATAGGTGGCAAACAGACAGGAAGCTAGAGGAGGAGGAAATGGTTTTAAGTGATACACGGATACTCACAATACCAAGGCTCCCAAGTGCGTTTATAAATTTTTAACGCAATTTTTTAAAACCCTCGATTCGAATTAGTTCTGAATTTATTGAATAAAACAACAATAACTGGAAAATATTTGTTGATTTATTCACTAATAAATAAATTCATTAAAGTTCCACCAGCCGTGTTCATTAAGAGTTTATATTTATGGATTTGATCCTTACTAAATAGTAAAGTTTATTTAGGAGAGCAGAGATAGACATAATGGAAAGCTAAAAAAGTTTTTTATTCAACTTATAAGTTGCCGACTGATTTAAGAACTCAGTAGATTAGTCTCAAGTTGATTTTAACTTCGTCAACAGAGGTCATTAAAATTTCGTAGCCGAGTTGCCGTCTAAGTAATAATTAATCTAGTATATCTAATCTAATCATCAAAGACAGTTTAGACAATGGAGTCGGAGACAGTACAGCCGTGGCGAATAAACAAAATCCACAATAACATCAAAACAGGGCGAATAAATATTTTAATAAGGGTATGAAGTCTACTCTAAATTGAAGAGGAATAATGAACAAGAGATTTTTGAGGTTACCCCTAGCGTGAAAAGTGAAGGGCGCATCTCTGGTTCAACATTACTTCCGCTCTACCGTACTTTACGAACCCTAACCGTAAGAAACCGTCCGTGAACGAATTGCTAAACAGATTTTGGAAACACCAGTATAAGAGTTATATCTCGAGTAAGAATTATATATTATATAGTTCGAAGATATCTTCGATTTACGGGAGTTATACTTTTACATAAAAATTCTGTATTGCGAACTTGTTACATTATTTACTATGTATTTAGACACTCTCGTTGTATATCCGTAAAGAACTGTTATTAATTAGTTTTACGATATTGACGGCATATAAAGTTTATTTATTAGGTTATGTTTACGTTATCTTATTTATAGTACTTAGCAGCTGTTGGTTACGAGTAGTTTGGACACCCTTTAAATATACGTAAAACGTCCAAAAATGCTTTTTCCCGGTGGCACGAAAACTCTAAAATTGGTTTGAATTCTAATATTATCAATCAAAATCTTGCTATCGACATAATAATTATATGGCCACCAGAAGTGACCACATTCTGAACTAACACATAATTAACAACCTCAATGGGATATCGAGTCTAGAACTTTACGGGTATAAAATGCACCATTCAATCTCAATAGAGGGTTTGTACCGATTCAGTCTTACATACATAATCAGCTAATTCACAATTTTAGTAAATTATATGACATTATATACATAGCAAGTTAATAAATAATAGTTACCCTGCCGGTTCCGTAAAATATGAATTATCGGTATGTTGTTTTAAGATGATGTTTGTATAAGCTGTGTCAGCATAATCTGGGTTGGTGCTCACTTTCCACATCCCTCCAAACATAGTATGCTGTACACCACCCAGACCTTGGCAGATTACCTCAGTCGCTTCCATTGTTGGCTCTACCTAAATGACAATACGCCACGAGGGTGTAAAACGGTGTATATTAAGAGTAAAATTAGTTTTTCTTATCATTTATGTACCTAATAAAATAAAGAATAAAATTTAAGTATACCAGATAAATGGCGCCAAAACCCAAGATACGCGTGTGTCAAACCGATGGAACCGAAACGCTGCCACAGATAAGTAAAAATATTTTAAAAAGAAAAGATGAATAATGGCTATACTAGCCTTCTTATTCATAAATACCAAATCAGTGCAATTGTACTTAGTCTGGCCATAAATACTGTTACAATTGAAAATTAACAAAATATTACATTTGAATTTAGAATCTGTCATTTTTATATCACTGTTCATAGGGTTTTCTCATTTTGGAGCCAATACATTGTATAATATTTTGCGATATTAAAATGTAGTGAGGTGATCGAATCGAATCGCTGTGATTGCATTACACAAAGTAGGTATGGAGCCAAATGCAACATATATTAAACCAATTTAACAGATATTTAAAAAAAAAATAGGGTGGTGAAAGATACAACTACTGAAGCGGTACGCAAAGGGAGGTCACTGAAAACTGTTGTTTACGGATGAGATTTTTTTATAATTGAGCAATTTTTTAACAAACAATGTGACCGTAATAATGCTCAAAGCTCTTAGGAAGCTTTCCAATTAGTCGACAGAGTGCAACGTGGGACTATCCGACTTCAGTGATGGTTTGGTGGGGTATATGAAGGTCAAATCACTGAGCCATACTTTTGTGAAAAAGGTATCAAAACAAGAAGGTAGTGAAGACTCTTAACAACACCATGTTCAATAACCAAGAATGGTCCTTCCAGCAAGACTCGGCACCGGGTCATAAAGCTCGGTCTACGCAGTCTTGGTTGGAAACGAAGGTCTCGGACTTCATCAGAGCTCAAGACTGGCCGTCGTCTAGTCCCGATCTTAACCACTGGATTATGATTTAGAGTCAGTTTTAGAGAGTACGGCTTCGGAGTCCCTAACGCAATCCATACGTTTGGCAGTGAAGAATTTTCTCATTGAAAGAGTGCATGCTTTTATATCCGGTGATTATTGATATCCGGCTTCAACGTTTAAAGGATTGTATTGCAGCCAGTGGAGACCACTTCAAATAAGCTTTTTATATTTTAAATTGTTTTATATTTATGTATTAAACACAACAAATAAGATTATTACTTTTACGCTGACTTTTTTTGGTGTATTTCAGTATTTATGGCACTAGACTAGGTATTTTAACGAAGGGAATTTTGTTTGTTTTGTTTTTATGAATAAGGGAATTGGACTATATCCTATTTTGAAAAGAAAATATGTCTGACGTAATGCATTTATATAGTCTTTAAGTTATGTGCTATGTAATATGTGACATATAGATAATTAAAAAAAATAATCAAACTCATTTTGTATTTTTTTCAGCTCGAACACACTATTTCTCTGATATATACGAGTATAGTCTAAGGCACAATCTAATTTCATTTATATAAATTTATGACAACAGAGAAAGTATATAAAATTGTATGTTTTTATGTAATACTAGTAAAAAACTGTCAAACAAAGTGTGTCAGTTATAACCTCCTCTTGTCTAACCTCTTATAGTAATTACTATGTAACTAGTCAAAATCTGTAACATCGACCTTTTTAAAATATAAAAAGTAAAACTTTGGTAAAAAAAGTTACCTTCATAATTCAACCTTCACACACAATTTACTTTTATAAACAACGAATTACCTGGTCAATCACAGCAATTCCATAATCAAGTAGAGATTGGAAGACTTTCTTCTCTCCTTCTATGTTATTAACGAACTCTTTGGCGGATATCCTCGCAATTTTAGTGGCCACGGCATCGCCACACCACAAAACTGGTGGCCATTTTGACTGTTTCCAATTTTCATAGCCATAACGTTCTAAGAAATTAACATTGTAAGTGGATTTGTGACCATCGTTCCCTGGAAATGAAATTTAATTATTTAATTTGATTGTATAATTTTGGTTTTAATACACAGGTACAGGTGCCTTATAATGTAAGTTAAAAGCGGAAATAATAGAAGTTTAATAATTGGAAGCATTTTTGAAATTTCTAACTCCAAATATCGTGATTAATATTAATATTACTTACATATGAAATTGGCGTTTTGTATGGGAGGAACAAATAGTCGAATATTTTTAAATATAATATATTTAATTAATCAAAGTATGAACCATTGTTTTCTATGCACTTTTGCCATCTCATAGGTAGTTCATTGATCCCTGTACTAAAAAACCAGTCGGACGGGAATCAATAAAATCTGTGAAGGCGATTTGGACTGCCCCATCAGAGTTAAATTTTTTCCCTTGCAAGACGTTGTCCAAATTTCGAAAAAAATGGTAATCTGTTGGAGCAAGGTCCGGAGAGTATGGAGGATGTCTTAGACATTCCAATTGAAGCTCTTCTAATTTGGTAGCCGTCTGTTGTGCAGTGCGTGGTCTAGCGTTGTCGTGAAGTAGCAGTGGCGTGGAGCGATTGACCAGCCTAGATTGTTTAGCCGCTAGCGCTTGCAATTGCAAACCATGTTGGAAAAGCTGGATGGAAGGATGACAATAGACATCAGCCGTAATAGTCTGGACAGATTTGAGAAAACTGCAATGAACAATACCGGCACTAGTCCACCAAACGCTTACAAGTAACCTTTTTGGGGTTAATTTTCGCTTGGGGCAGGATATGTCTGGCTGGCCAGGATCCAACCATTGCGCTGAGCGCTTCCGATTATCGTAAAAAATCCATTTTTCATCACAGGTAATGATTCGGTTTAAAATACCTTCATTATTGTGCCGGTTCAGTAACGCAGTAGTCGACGCGCGTTTGCCGGTTTGCTTCAGTCATTCGTGAGGTACCTTTCAAGCTTTTTAATCTTCCCGATTTGATTCAAGTGAATTAAAACAGTTTTATCACTAACACCAAATTTCCAGAACGAAAACGTTAAAACCAAAAACGAACTGTGTTTTCTTTTGCAACATGACCGCTATACACATCATTCACCCTTCGAGTCATATCCGCAGCACTAGTGCCACGGCGGAACTCGTACTCGTAAATAATGCGATACTTTAAGTTTTCCATTTTGTAAAATGAGTGACGCAAACAGAAAAAAACAAAGGAATGACGGTCATCGAAGCACAAATACATGAGTAAATAGCTGTACAAATTTGAATTTGGAATTCCTTACCAAAGAGGAGAACATCGTGATTAAAGTGGCCAGTACGAAATACGCCAATTTCATATGTAAGGACCTAATATTTCCACGTAAAGTGATAATAGATTATTACGTTCTAAACGTTCGTCAAAATGACGTAGTAGGTTATGTACTATTGTCCGTAATTATATTTTAACACTGAAACAATCGCAAACGCTTTCGCTTTTCAGTCTTATTAGATGAATTACCGTAATGTAAATTTAGTTATATTTTAACTATATACACTAAATATCTAACAACGAAGTTTGAAAATTAACTTTCATTTGATATATCTTCTTTTATTTTTCCCAAAAATATTGATTTTGCTATTACGACTTTGTTCCCAGGGTCAAGCGATATGTGAAAGTGGTATTCGCCAGGTGTTCGAAGTAGATCTTCGAGTTCAAAAACGCATGATTAACCATTAGGCTAACGATTAATACATTTAAATAATTGGACCTATATTGAATGTTGTAAGTATGCATATTTCGTGTCACTGAGCAAATAAATAAACTTGACAAAACACTCTTCAACAATGTTTTCAGTTTTATAGACCGTTTATTATGTGTAAGTAAATATTATAAAGTACTAGCTGAACCGGCAAACGTCGTTTTGCGATTTTATATTATTTCCAGGAAACATTGTTTTTAGTTCAATAAAAATAACCTATCTACTATAATGAAAAATAGGGGTTGGCGTGGACACCCTTATCACTTAGGGGTTTGAAAGATTGATAGTTGCCGATTCTCAGACTTACTGAATATGCATAAAAAAATTCATAAGCATCGGTTAAGCCATTTTGGAGTATGGGAAAAAATATTGTGACACGAGAATTGTATATATATATATATATATATATATATATATATATAGATATATTTTAAAAGAAAACCTAATACCTACAAAGAAACTACTTTATTTTTTTACCCCCGCGAACTTACCTAACATTTTCCGTATATAGCTATATACGGAACATATCGCTATGCACTATTTTTTTCAGGAATAAAAACTTCACTTTTTTCCTTACTAATAGTTGAAAAGGTCCAGCCGTATTCGAATTCTGCGCTTAGCGACATATTTCGTGATTAATTTTATTGTTAAAATCGAATGGCTTAAAAACCTATGGTATCTAAGATCGTACGAACCTACGGACAAAGGCAGCTGCCGCAGCCCATGGACCCATGTTAGTGGTTGCGCTGCCGGCGAGGGTAGAGCTCTTAATATTTATAGAAAGTACTTACATTTTACTTCAACATTCGAATCGTTTGTGTTAACGCTTTGTATGATAACTTCGGGTATATCCAAAATATGGTGAGCCCTTTGGTTTGTAGATGAATGATAACATTCTGGGCATCTGTAATTTGTATTAAATAAATAAATTGAATTCATTAAAAGTGTTAGGTATAAAACAATATTTGCCAACAAGTTTGATTTCTTAAGATATTTATCCTCGTGGAAACTGAACAAAGAAACATTATTTCCTTAAATTTTATTTTTATTAATTTTTAAGTAAAATTAATATTACAATGTAGGTTAATAAAATGGTAAATACTGTATATTTGATTGTTATGTTTAGTTACATGAATAAAATATATAACGAAAAAACATCGATTTTTTAATTAGTACACACAATATTTACTTGTAAATCTCCGTAATAAAATTATTTATTAATAAATATGTATATATTTTTAATAAAAATACATGTTTATATAGGTCAATGTAAGATTTATATACAATTAGATACTCGCGTTAGTAGAATAAAATATGTTCCTCATTTTACACTTTGCAAATAAATAAAAAATACACCTGCAATGATCTCGTAGCCAACAATCTTCGAAGGTCAAAATCGAGTCATTATTAAGGCGTATCTTTAGCGTCGTCCCATCTACCGTAGCGCCTTTTATCACTGGAATTTAAATAAATACACAAACTTAATTTAACTTTCTCTATTTCACGTTTTTGTTGGTTGTATAAGCTGAAATTCAAGGATAAAAAGCCTGTATCTCGAATTGTGTCTAGTTATAATTTTAGGCAATTGTTATAGGTATTTATTATAGATGTATGCCATGCTTATATATCATATATGATGTATGTGTTGACTTATATAGGATGTATATAAAAAAAGAAACAAGTTAAAAACTAGTACAAATGTGTGACCTCGATAATAGGTGCGAGCGGCGGCGTACACAAACATAATAATATATGTAATTAATAATTAAATATTTCTATTTACATATTTACTACTCTTATTTTAATATTTTATTATTTATTATGGACTATCAACATGAACCAGGTATAAATAACATTATATTATTACAATGATAAAGTTTATATCTCTACCAAGCTTCAAAATTTTATATATAAATAAAACAATAATGAATGCCAATCGAATACGTGGCGGTTATGTTAAATACGTAACATATATACCCTTTATGTTACGAATTTATGATATCAAGTTCGTTCGTTCGTTCGTTCTATAAATTACTTAGTACCTTTTTATAATTACAAATATAAATGTTATTTTTTTATCTTAAGCTTTAATACAAAAGGTTCGGTAATAAAATCGAAACTGTATCGGGAACGGTTTAAGAAGTTAATAGCAATTTGTTGTCGAGTCACGCGCCATTAGCATTGAGTAACAGTTTTGGAAACAACAACTTCGACTTAATACCCTCTAATCGATACCATGGGCCTTTACCAGTACAGCATCTTTAATTAAATTTATTAATAAAGTAGTTGGTACACTATAATTAAATCTGCCTTGGAAATAATCATTTGAAAATACCGTACTGGCATATGTACTACGAAAATACTACTGTTTTTGAGACGGGTACTTGTATAGAAATGACATCATCTCAACCAAATCATAAATGAATGAACCATTCTTACATCTGCAGAGTACTAGATATTTCGAAGTAATACTAGGTAATTAACAAATACAGAACACATTCACAAATCACAACGAATAACAAAAAACACAAAATTCGTACATTCTAATGATAACAATCCAGTATAATTGTTTTTAAATATAACTTACATGTCATAACTGTTGCTTACAGACAAGGCTAATCGAACACTGACGCAAATTACGTTTGTTTGTCGAACGGGTTAACGACATATCACCGGTCAGAAAATTATCTTAACAAAACAATAATAACATAATGTCATTCTTTGTTACAAGGAGTTACAAGATGAAATTTTATTACAAAAAAACAATTTGTAAAAACAAACATGATTCAACAAATCTTGGATAATAATTAACCTTCAACATCGCGCTATCGCTTATATGTGAGTTTTATATTTGCAAATCCAACAAACCAAACAAAACAAGTTCTAGAATCATCATCGCCTGTACACTAAATAAAAATAAAACACGTTTTTTTTATTGCCAAAGGTAACTTTTCTAAAGAAAACTGTATATAAATAGAACACTAAAACATTGACAATTTACAAGGGCAGCCACTTTTTTTAATCGAAAAAATACTTCTTAGTATTATAATGATAAATGTCAAACGTCATATAAAACAAAAGAGCGTGAGCCTTCAAAAATGAGACATTTGTTTTCACAGCGTAACTTTAATAGTAAAGACTCCGTTATCCGTTGGTCCATAGATAATTTTAATTTCAAATCAAGGTTTTGATAATTCGAAGGTGATTTTTAATGACATAATAAATTTGACAAATATTCGTCGAAATAAAGAATTTTTGACCAATACTTGATAAAAATCAATAAAAGGCAATATATTTCAAAATTACGAGTTCAAATTGTAGTACTTCAATGAGGAAGCTTTTCAGAGTTTGAAACGAAAACCACAAAGTTTATTCGTGCATTATGCATGCAGATTACAGGTCGTACCAGGTGCTGGGAACGTGTTTCAAGTATAAAGGAAATCTTGACTGAATAGCCTTAAAAAAGAGCCTAAGCAACTTCTATAGCGCAACATTTAAATTGTTAAACCAAATTGAATAAATTCTAGTATAGATCACCTAAACTTAGAAATTATCTTATCTTAATTATCTTTCTTTACCTACTAACAAAATTAGTTAAAGTGAAACAGCATACAAGATTTGAAAACGAACGAGTTCCTTTCCGTATTTTATTTTTCGTTTTAAACAAATATTATAACGTTAAAAAGGACGAAAAAGAACATATTACTAAATTCAGACCAGATTTAAAATATAAATTTCGTATATTCTAAGTTCGATAGACATGAATATAATAAATCATACTGAACGAAGATTGAGTGTCAGCCATTTTCGCTATAATTTTATTACACAACTTTATGACGGTATTAAAGGCAGAGCTTATCACATAATATAAGATCGTGGTCTTGTCCTTTCAAGATTTGCAATAAAATATTGCACGATACGTTATCATATGTCCATCGCCTGACTTTGCTCAAGCCCTTGCTTTATGAACTCTTTATTACCAAGTTCCGATATCAAAACGCCGACTTACATAATCCAATTTTGGTTACCTATTATATCCAACGCTCTGAGTTCCAATTTGGAATCGCATGGTACTCAATATTTTATTTGGAATCATTACATAGGGTACGTGAAGCGTTATAAGTGACAATTGTCTTTATTTCAAAAGCAATACTTTTTTCATTTTTGTTTTTATTCATAAATGTACTTTATGTGGTTATTTGGCATGTTAAATTTCACTGTGTAACAAAGGTCAAACAATTAAAGTTTTTAATTTAAATTGCACTCCGTAATTCACTACCTCTTTGACACACAATATAATGATTGGCATAAAACAAAAGCTGTACTGTCCGGCGAATAAACGAATACAAAAATCTGGTTGACAATTCGTTGTACAAGGCGTCAGCCGAAGTTGATAATTAAGTTAAGTAGCTGAATTAGTTGAAAATTATTAAGACTTTATATTCTGTTACACATTTTCATTAATCTTAAACTTGCATAGTACATATTTAAATTCATATAAACCGTGTATTATATGAATTTAAATTTTAATGCTTACAACATTCTAAAATTTAACTAGTTAAGGTAATTGGAGAGTTAATAAAAATAACATAATACTGCTAACATTGATTAATATAACAAAAAAACAACTAACCTTAAAATATAATATTAAAAGGAGTCTCTTTAGGCAAGGTTCCGAATATAGTGGGATCGTTCCCCCTTTGAATGATGACTAATTCTTTGCCCGAGGTAGCTGCCAGCTCTTAAGTCTCCTGTGATGTCGACTAACCTTTTTGCTATTTCTTTAAAAAGTCTCATAGTGCTAGGATCCCACGGACCAAGAGTTTTGACACTGAATGGGACAAATCATATTCGGAGCCTATACCCATGTATTACCATACCCTATACCTATGCCTACTTTATATGGCCATATGTAATGACTTTATTGCATTAAAATACATATCCAATAAATACATAGCATATCCAGGAGGGGTCATGATCTCCCAAACGATGGGTTTTACCCATTAGCATAGTATAGTAAGCCCCTGAGGGTCTTTCTTTATCACTAATTTTTAAATCATATTGCTATTAAGTAGCTTTCATCTTTGCATTACAGATACTGTATAAAACGATAACAGTCAGTAATTTTACGAATACTTCATGAATTTGTGTTTACGCTATTTTAAAAATGTAAAAAAACGCTGTAGGACCTCTTCTATATCTAAATCTATCTAAATCCCATCATATGTTAAATACCGAAAAAATATTTCGTAAAACATATTATTTATTGTCGTATAAAAATCACGGTGCTAAATTGTCCGTTGATTTATTATTTTGGAAATATTTTTGAAAATAGGAAAAAACATTCTAACACTGACCTACTGAACTGTATATGTTTTGCTTCATATGTTTACAGGAAGTATGAAAATAGATATGATCATAATATTTACCTCGATACTGGCCTGCAATAATAATATGTGCTCTTGGCATTAACGTGAATCTTCAAGTAAGATCAATGTTACATCACGGCCAAAAGGGGCCGGACTCAAGTAAAGGTACTTCGTGGCATCTGGCTACAAAACTTTATTAATAGCAGTTACCGGAATAAAATGATATTCTTTTAAATAATTCATTTTACTGGACTTTTGAAATATTGTAATTTTTTCAAAAGTTATATTCGTGAATAATATTGATGTTATAAAATTCTATCATGGTTTTTAATTATAAGTAGGCTTTATAAATACATTGACAGAAAGTTTTATAGTGTTTTGAACCAATATCTTTGCAATAATATATTTGTTCTATTATGCAAACGTAACATACGCAAATAATTGAAAAACCTTGAATTGCACGGAAAATATTTCAAAAAACAACACTAATTGAACAGCTCGAACATTCTGTGCAAAACAAAAGTTAGTGTCTATAATGATTAAGCATTCGCATTCCAATATGGATTATTCAATGTGTCTGCCAAATCTGCAAATCCCAGCTGGATTTTTCAATGTGTACGCAATCGCGATGAAACTATCACGTTTTATACCCAAAAATCAACAGCGTAGGTCACAAAAGGTGACTTACTTTAAAACCTACAATTGTGCAGAATTGTGAGACCACGACTCCTAGAGTAGCGTCGTTTGATATTTGCAACCTAACAGGATGAACTTCCAGAATTAAAAGTGTATGTAAATATTATATATCACTTGAAGTTTTTAATTGTCTCACAAGAACAAGCAAAAGCAATTTATTGTTATCGTGTCTTGAAATATAGCTAAAGTTGTCTTTAGAATAAAGTTCCAAACGCATTTATCTTACAGAATTCGGGAGGAAGCTAATTACTTTTACAAAGTCATTTTACAGCGAAATCTGTTAAACCTTTTGAATAATCACTTACATTTATTACGGGAAAAATATTAAATAAGCGGAAATTTCAAAGGTTGTTTAATTTAGCCTAATTTAATCAAAAGTAGGAAAGGCTGTAAGACGGATATTTTAATTCTAGGCAGGATCATAGATATACTTTATTAATAAACCAACTTTGTTATTTGAAAATAAAATTGGCTTCGTTTGATGTAATATTTCATTTGTATATAAAAGGGGTAATAAACTTATAAATTTATTGGAACAATAAAATTTTATAGTGAATATATAAAATATGTCTTTTTTGTCCAGTACCCATATTTTTAATTACATTGTTTGTTTAAAACAATCGTGAAATATATCGGTAAGTAGATGGCAGATATTTAAATTTAAAACTTTATAAACATGAAATTCTAAAAAGTTTTTTCAGTTTTTTTTCACGTAACTATAAGTATTTTCAACAACTTGATCTAATAAAAATCAAACCTACGTACCTTGATGTATTATATATGTTCACTTATACTATTTTATACAATTACAATACAACATCTCTTCTACCTCTAGTATTCTCTGATGAAAAATACAACCTCAATAGGCATACAAAAAATCAATTTGCTTTTGTAGAGTACAAATAAAACTAAAATTTACTGCTTTCGAACGTAAATTCTTATATTATGAATCGTTTTATACTGCTGGCTATCTGCCTTATAAGTTAATGGATTATCCAATGAGCTAAAATCGTTGGAAACTCTGGACTGGTGCCAGTTGGTTGCCATTTATCAATTAATCCACTTACGAACCCCATCTGTTACTCGCGTTTATTGACTATTGTTACAAAATATATAGATAATTTTTCGTCACTATTACGCGAAAACGTTACTAATAAGTCTACGTTGTTATTAAAGAGTTCTGACGCACAATCGCAGTAATATGTGTGTAAATATATTATATAATATTAGTGTAAGTATTTATAAGTTCTTTACACTTAAAAATCTTTAACACCATGGTTTTTTTTGTATTATCTTTAGGTCAGATCGGAAGCTTTTGTTTGGACAGAAAACGACGACGCTTTAAAAATGTTATTTTAAAAACGATCACAAAAATTACTTTTTGCAGTGTAAAATTTTCAATTTAAATATAAATCATGAAAATATTGAAATATCAAAATTTGTTGAAAGAAAATTTGGTTTTATTCAACACAGAGAATACATGCGCTTTCGTATAGAAATGAATTATAACCCTTTGCAGTGAAAGCTTCTCGCTTTAAATATTTGTATTCTGAAACGGTTTTGTCGCTGGAAAACGTGTTTACAGAAGTTAATGCATTTACTCTTGCAGTGGTCAGTGTTAAAATTCAGGTAAATTTACTTTTATGAATAGCGGTTATGAATCAATTAGATTAATTTAGAGTGATATAAAATTAAAAGAGGTCATTTGAGTTTAATAATAACGTATAAATTTAGACTATAAATGTTTTATTTCGCCTTCTCTTATCTTAGTATATTTTTACGCAGATTTTATTTCTTATAAATAAATTTAATATATGAATATATATTAACATCGACATGTTAATATATGCGTGCTTTATCTGCTATACCGTGCTATGTTAGTCTAGTTGTCACGCAGGTGGTTTTACACCGTCAGGTTGTTGAGACACCCGTCGTGCATTGGTGCACCCGATGAACTCAACATTCGCAAAATCAGGCACGTATGGTGTGGGAATACATAGTACTCTACAGTACTACAGTAGTCTCCTTATACAGCCAGCATCAGCAAGTTCTTGCTTTATAGGATTGTCGACTATTCGCCGGAAGGTAACCTATTTATGAAACGTATTGAGGTGGAATACTGTGATTACAGACGTACTAAGACAATATTAAACACTGACATTTTTTGCTAATTAAAAAAGTATTCTTTTAATTGCGTCATCAGCCCAGACATGGCCAGCGTATTGCCTTAGAACCTTATTATAGATATACAGCAGTAATATCATTACAAAACTGGCAATTTATTATTATTCATTAAGTGGTCTATTATTGCAATTATATGTTTTCCTTACGTCATTTTATCGGGCACCTTGAAGTAAACATTACGTAAATTATGATAGATAAACTTTTAAAAATATACGTTTTAAAAACATCGCTTTTACACATTCTGTAAAAATACTAGCGTAATTAAAATCTTTATGGGTTATTTATATGTTGGTATTTAAAATATATGCTAAAGCACCTAGCATGTCAAGATTCCTATGTAATATGGCGAAGACTTAGAGACCAACGTAAATCTGTGTAAACGAATATTTTTTTTAAATATAACGATATTTTTCAATCTAAGGTTTTCTAAAAATAAAGCCACATGATTGGACTTAAATACATAATAAAACCTATAATCAAAAGAAAACAAATGCAAACGTAAACGTCAAAATTTCAGCCATTACAGTTAATCAAAAATAACTCATCGTGTGTTAGGGTACCCAGAGGATTTGTCAGCCATTTTGTTAGAAGCGAAAAAGGTAAAAAATTGGGGTCTCTAAATTGATACACGCATAATAAGCAATTTCTCGTAAAGGGGTTTTAGCTGAAAAAAATATCAGAATTAGAATGAGTAAATGCTGAAATAATATTTTCTATACCGGCAATTTTTTGGCGTATTTATTTAGTTTGTTTTTCATGTATGTTCTTCTAAACGATACGTGTTACAGTTAGCAAAAATAAATGAGACGAAACACAGATTGTATAAAGATATACTTTGAGTTTAACCTTTAAGTTTTCTATACATTATCTACATTTATCAAATTCCATGCCACATATTTTGTCGGATTTCGAATGTACACGATTCTATGAGTGGTTGCTTTGTAAAGTTTTCACAGTTAAAACCTTTGCAGTGGATGTTAAGTAAGAATAGATAGGGCCTTTAGAGGAAGTCTTTATACACTGCAGTTGCACTGAGTTTAGGAGTACGAATTTATTTGTCAAAATATTAATAAAACGAATGAATAAACGAACACCCTGTATTGATTTATATTTTATTACCTAATTGTAAAATATATAGACAATTGTTTAAAATGAATAAAGTTAACAAGTAAAGTTAAGTTAAATTCATCGGTATAAATTATAATTCACCCGCTATCCTTGTTAAGCTCGTCCAACAGTCGGGAGATATAGAGCCAGGTAATAATATACATGGGATTATGCAATTTGTGGAATTGATTCAAATTTATGTTAAGTTTAATGTTTAGCGGATAATTAATTCCGGGTATCTTAAGACTTTACTAGGCGTTACTGTAACCAAATCTGATGCTTTTCGATAATTTTTTTTTAAATATTCAACTCGCGTAGTATTAGTATGAAACATGTATTAGACTTTACTGTAAAAATAATGCACTAATAAATTTAACAAATTCAGTATTTTTTATTACTCATAAAATATCCATATACAACTTTTGTATGTGAATATTATAATACATACACACAGTAATAAAGGTAGATATGTATCTTTTTTAAGTTTTTACTTTTTAAGTTATTATATATTGATACTATTGCATTAGCTGATGTTGGCATCTTTGCTTAAAAGTCACTTGTATCTATCAAAACTATATTTTAGTATAAAACGTCCTACCTATATGCCTTATGTATATGGGAATTCTTACGTAACAACCGTAGTTTGCATTTGCATTTTTAGTCCGGATTTAGTGGTAGCAAAACTTTGATCTTCATGAAAGGGTTGCAATTCGTTAACCTAATTAATTAAATGCTAGTGGCCACGAACAAAGATCCCGTTACCAAGATAACTAGTCCAGTTTCTCTCTAGCAAATTGAATTAGTACACCTAATCCTACTTTAGCAGTTACCTTGATCTTATATCACCTTAGTACAAGGAACTGCGATATTCGTTCTAGCATTAGATTCTATATATAATATTTATATATTTTTGGTTTCTAAAAACACCATCCTAACAGTTGAAGTTTTCTAAACATTTTATGAACTAATAAATTAATAAACATTATATTATTTTACGAATGTTGTGTTTATGGATTTTCTATTGAAATAGAAATAGTAAATATATTTGTATGTAAAATTTGTAATGACTGGTGAATTTCATAATAATTGATGAAGCGAAGACCGTTGCAGGATGACATCCGTGCTCTCCGCAAACGTTTACTACTACTTGCTTTTGCATTAACGGATTATTGATTCGTTTTGCGTAAAGTCCTGGCTAATTAAGCCAGCCTGGGCATTACCCAGGCTTCACGAAGCGACATCACTGCTCCAACGAATTGTGTTCGTTGGGAAGCCACTGGCACGGATTCCCGGACCACGTGGGTGACTTCTCTGTGCTGAAAAAGCCTCTGCGGAAGGGACTGACTGTCTGAGTGGCCCGTAATTATCCGTATCATACTTTTGACATAATTTGTGTTTCCAGTAATATTTCCATAAATATTACAGTTTACAGAGTATGTAGAGAGTGTTCCTATTATGACAAAATATTTAAAATGAATTTCATCGCAAAGTTTGGAGTACAGGGAATTCATCATACATAACGTTATTTCGTGACTTTAGTTAGGTAACACGTACTCAACTGACGCTTGTTAAAACTTCTCGACACTTCATTTATGAATTTACATTTTTATTTAATTGCAACTTACGTTTAGTGTTATTTCAGGAGATCGTCAATAGTTATATATATAATAATAATACCCCGAGGGGTTCCAGAAACAATTTCTGGAACTTTGAGACCTCTTTCTGAGACCTTGACCGCGACCCAGTGGAGAGGCCCTAGTGGGACACGAAACAGAGGAAGACCGCTCACGAGATGACATACTCAAATCACTCACCAACGACCGAGATGCCTGAATATCTTTGGAGGAGAAGAGTTCTTGCAAAATCATTAGGAAATAGATATTAAAATCTTTAAAATAATTGTACATATAATTAAGAGATTAAGTTTACTATGAACTTTTCTAAGAAATAAAAAGGCTTTTTTTTATTTAATATTTCTTTTAATACTAGTATGTATTTTTACTATATACAAAAATCTCGACGTATATAACAATTAGAACGAGTATAAAACATTTCTTATATACTTTTCCGTCTCACTAATATAGTAATATACGTCTTAATATAGTAAGATTTGCTAAACAGTGACAATGATATCCTACACGGCACTCTAACACCGAATATATTAATATACCAAAATTTAGAAATATGTGTTCTTAATAAAAAGAGAGGGTGATAGGTGGCTCTATATGGCCTCTTACATTACAATTAACAATACTTTGAAAACTTGGACAAATGAAAGCTTAAAACCAACGTAAAAATAAAATCTTAAGCAAAATATACTTCTATGGTATCCCATTATTCTATGACTGTATATTATAAAATTATGTAATATCGTTATGTGAAAGCGTAGCACGTAGCTGAACTCCATGGCTTGGTCAGGATCGGCCAAAGACCTTTTTGTTAAGGTGAGGATCGGCTCATGATTCTGATATACTGATTCTAATGTATTTAAGTCGGTGAGCGTTAATTGGATAAATTATGCTGTATCATTAAGATGTACATATTTTGTTTCGTTAAATTTATTCTTTATAACTATTTTATTTATAAACATTTATATTTTTATATGTAAAAAACGTAAACAACTAAAGCGTTTAGGACAACTTACGTCTTTGAAATATAGTTAAAATAAGATTTCACAACAAGAGTCGTGAACTCTGAAAAGTTTTGGTTATCTTTTATCTTATTTATTAAGGCTTCATATAAGACAGACTAAATAGTGACTTTGAGTAAAATAAGAGTTAAAAGGTTGTGAGGAGTTTAAGTAGTTTGACCAAAAGTCTTGTCAGATGAATTACTATATTGCATTAACATTCACAATACTTTCGTGGGTTCGAACGCCGTACAACAATGTAATTGCCTTTTTTTATGGCATTACGAATTATTTTATAATTATTACGAAGAACACGATGAAACCGATATGTGTTTGGCCCCCTAACGTCTGTAATCAGACATTATCTGTATAAGTCTCATACCCAATGCGGTTTTATATAATTGGAAAATTAAAAAGTAGCGGACAGTGAGTCAATATTGCATATTATGTAAGCTTTTGTTGCTAAAAAGCGTCGAATACATAATAAACTATAAAAGGTTTTTTTAGTACACATTATTTACAACATGTACAATGTATAGGAGGTACGATGAATAATTCATGGTCCTCGCTTTGTGGCCGGTAATTCAATTACGGCGGCTGTCCGGGAGGGAAATAACACAAGGCATTTTCTATAAAATTCGAAAATAACTGGACAGTAACAAAGCTTCGTTTAAGATTCATCTTATGCTTTACACAATTATTGGAAATTACAGATGTGCTCAGTTGATCACATGAAAGCGCTTGGATTTATTTGTCCTGAGAGGCAAAAAGAATTACTCTTCTGTGCCCGATTATGATGCCACACGCCGTTAATGATGGAGTCCCAAGGGGGTCTCCTCGTGAAGTATCAAGGAAATATGTCATAGTATCATATATCCGGTGAATGATTTGAGAAAGTAAATTGCGCACATATGTAGAAAATCCTAATGGATGTATGGCTAATGCGCACAGTTGAGGTTCAAATGCACAACCACGGGTTTGAGGTTTGCACCACTAGACTGGTTGAGTTATTTTCCTTTAAAAGGGTAGATTTATCGAAAATAAATGAATTTACAAAAAGTAGTTTTAAATTAGATTCAGACTATGCATTAAAACGATTTTTATCTTGCTATTTACTCTCGACACACTTAATCATTATCTCTCAAATATTGATACTAAAAGTTAACTATAAATTGTAATATATATAAGCGTTCCCCAAACCTCAATATAGGACATGACCGCTGAATGCGAAATAAAAGTTGCCATTAGCTCGCTTGGCTAAGTTTTTGTGGTTTGTAACATGTTGCTAGAACAAGAAGAACATTACCAAATTGTATCTGTGATATATGATTTTGTCAGTAAAATTTGTTTATTTATTAGAATTGTTTGAATGTTACATTGTAAGAGCTTTAAAGCTTTTGATTCTAATTTTATTTCTAACTTTTGAATCAGATACAATTTTTCATATATTTTTTTTCTAACACCACACTGTAGTAGGTATACAAACTAAAAATAATATTAATAATAAATCGTTTATGTATATTTGCTATTATATATATAAAATTTCAAATTCATTTTCATTATAAGTAAGAACATTAACATAATGATGTAATAATAAGTTAAGATATTTATAATTATTCTCGCCGACACTATAAAGGCGCCTTGCCTTGGCTTTAAAAATAGCCGAATAAATTACTATAAAAAATAATCACTTAAGCGCTGGTGTCGAACAGTCTGGGTCTGGGCGCGGAAGACTATTTAGTGATGAATCCCACACAGGATATTAAGAGACATTCAAATTGATTCAGTCATACAAGAGAACTGACATACAGCCGTTCTCAGAGTCGTTACTTTAACCTTTTACTCTCGCTATAACTAAATTACTGGGGTGAAAGCACGAGGCTCCTCCAAAACCTAATTCTTTTATTATAGCTTTAATGTCCGATTAATGATGTATATACTGAAGCATACAACCTTTTTAAGTTGTAAGACTCATAGACTTATTAATTTATATGATCAAAATATTGTTGATTTAAGCAAAATGTCATTAGTGTACCTACAAAAGTACTCTTCAACCTTTATACTTAAGCGGGTGTTAAATATAAAGGTGCCACCCTCAACGCAAGAAAAGGCATGGAAGACGACGACGTGATTACTCACGTACTCCACTGTGACCTTCGCACCGAATTGGGCAACGCAGAAGTTGGGCTCGCACAGCAGACTGTTACCGCGCCTCCCGTCCATAGCCAACAGATGGGGCTGTTGGGTTTTAGTGGGTAGGTGTCCATTGCACCATACGGACTGAACCCCACACTCCCCGCGTCACTTTAAAATCGTTGCCCCGGGGCGCGGGGGTCAGTAAATTGATTTCCCAACCATAAAAAAAGGTTTTATTAGATCTGGGTAATTATCACTGACATAATAATAATAAATCAAAGCCTATAAAACCGAGACTAACAATAAAATCGAAGCTAAATTAATTTAGCATTTCGCAACCAAATTATTAATTTCTTTCATCATAAAATGTGTCTAGTTGTAGAAAATCTCATCTAACTCCTTTATTAATGAAAGTACTACTACAATTGAGGCATATTGCTGTGTTTATAAAACCGTAAAACCATAAATCAGAAAGCGAGTTGAACCGTTTCGTTTTAATGATTAATTCTAGTTTGTGACATTTCGATCCCGACTGCCAGTTTGACTCACAACCTCAACCAGTTAAGGGATAATTAATAGACCCTAAACCAACGGAAAAACAACTAACAGAGCTGATTAATTTGTATGAAGTATAAGTATAGACAAACACTTTGATAGAATAAAAATAAATGTTTTTATTGTGGAGAGATTTGTGTAAAACAGAATTTTCCTAATGAAATTATTAAGTATTTTAATTTTTAATTTACTCACTGGTAAAATGTAAGGCATCTTTTTGCATTTATTAAGGCAACTAAATTGGAATTCAAAATAAGTTTTGATTAGAAACGGGTCTGTCCATTTTTTAAAGTATTTAGGTTTATTCAAATTTAAATAAACTATTTCGCTAACTTCAGTGGCCGTCTCGGTAACCATTGCCGAAAAGCACAGTAAACCGCCAATAAGATAATAAGTATCACTTCAAGAGGCTTTATATAAATGCGTAAATACTCGCGTAAACCAAAGACAATATTATAATTGTATCTGATTTTCTCTTAGATTATTTTCCTGTTTGTTTATGTGTGTACATGTACGTGTAATGCTCTTGGATTTTTAAGACGTAACTGTAAGATACGACTTAACTATAAACAAAACCTAATCAATATTATTGAACGATACATTTATTAAATATAAACATTTTTATCGATATTACGTTGATAAACAATGATTTAAGGTTTACACTAGTTGCTATTGCGATATAAAGTTTATTTCGAAATGATTGCCAGATGCAAAGTTTTTATTTCTCTAACATAATTTACATTTAACTGCCTATTATTCAGGCAAGTTTTTTTTAAATCAAACCTAATTTTGTATAGGGCACATATGTTTTTTGTTTTCTTTTCTTGTTTTCTTATTGTTTTCTTACTGAACAGCTTCAAAGATATTGCACTAGGGTTTAAATTTTTTTTATCTTTAAAGCAGAAATCCTTAATAGGTATTCTTCATATCATTTAAAATCTCGGTTAAATCATATTTAATTAAGAGTTAAAATTTTATTTTATACTAAAAAGTATAAATCGAGAGTCTGCCAATCGGCAAATTTCCCTAACATCGGGTAAATTATTAAATATTGTCTTTGCTGGTGGTACTGATAGGGCTATTTTTATAGCGGCAGGCATAAATTTGTCACCAGTGTCTCGTCTAACAACTGAGCCTAGTTGACATATTAACAGTCATCTGCTTTAATAAAATAAAATAAAATTTATATAAGAATATTGCTTTAATAAAATAAAATAAACATATTTAAAATGAGAAGTGAGTATTTTAAAAAGTTGATGTGTTATTGATGAAGGAATTGTTTTTATATTGATAAAATAATTTTTAGTAATTTATTTATATAATTATGTAGGATTATTAATATTTATTAATTTATTATGTGTAATTTTTATAAAATTTTGATTTTGTTTCGATATAATTTATTTTAATTTATTTAATAAATTAATTTAATTTCAATATTATCTTTTCAGTCCTCGGAATAAGGAACGCAAAAATCAATGACACCACCTTAGAGGTGCATTTTGAAAATGATATGGTTGTATGTTTTGAAGATTGCTGGCTACGAGATCATTGCAGGTTATAGTTTATTAATAATATTTACTTACCAAGTTTCTCTTCTATATAGTTCATAAATTAATCAATTCATTATGTCATGAGTAAGCATCTTTACGTCCATTGCATATATTATCTTTTTCTATCTTCCAATTCATTATTGCACTGGGAGTTGAAGCAAAGACTGCGAGTTACGCATTTTGTTTACCAAAAAAGCGATTGACCAAGTTTTTATTTCGACACTTGACCGAGTTTCATTATAATCCTTGTGATAATCTAACTATCGACTGTAACGCTCATTTTTTGTTATAGATGTTCCAAATGCTTCGTCACGAACACAAATCTAAGAGCGAACCACTTAATAGAACTTCCAGATGTTACAATGAAAAGCGTAACTGTCAATGGGTCCGAACTACAACTAACTTGTAAGTTTTTAAACTACCCATTATCGTGAGATACGAGTGTGAACTCAAGCTAAATAGATGAGTTTAAGGTTCCCTAATATTAGAAAAGAATGTATGTTTGTTTCAAAAAAACTCAAAAACCACCCGAACGAAATATTGTTCTTGAGTAAGGTTCCCTAATATTAGAAAAGAATGTATTTTTGTTTCAAAAAAAACTCAAAAACTACCCGAACGAAATATTGTTCTTGAGTAACGATAATTAGTTCCAAAATATTTTAAATAATTAAATAACCCAGACATGCCGTAGTATTTCATATATTACCTTTATATATTTTTTGAATTTATTACAATTTAGTTCTTTTTGAACTACAGTAATTTTATGTTAGTCTTACTTATTTGTAATTGTAATTGTAAGGATAGTATTTAAGTAGTAGTCTTACTTAAATTTTAATAAAGTCAGTCCATTTCAAACAACAAAAACATTGTTCTACGTCTCGATTGTTGACGATATAATTAAAACGTCACAATTCTTAAGATATATATATATATATATATATATATATATATGTGTGTAACTAAACAGATTAGAACGGAATGAAATCAACATTAATTTATTTTTGAATCTATGATTAAGACAACCTTATTTTATTGACCAATAACCAGTGCAGTTAATATTATACCTCTTTTTATGAAATCTATATTTAATAAAGATTGTTACAATTTCTTTACTTTATATTTTATTTTGTTATTTAGGGTCTGACGAGCACGAATCTACATACGATGCAGAATTCTTGGCTGAATTCGAAATGAAGTCCTGGGTGGACCGTAGAAGGATCAATCACTTGATATGGCGCGGGGATGAAATTTCTCACAAAGTTGCCAGAATCCCGGTTGACAAATTCCTTAAAACAAAACAAGGAGCAAAAGCGATTTTTCAATCAATTCTGGACTACGGAGTGGCTTTTATTGAGGACGTAAGGAATTTTATTATTTGTGGTTATTATTTATTGAATACTTTTTTACAGGCAATTGACCCAATCTATTGGAGAAAACAAAGACAAACCAAAAATCGGCTTTCGTATAGTAGTTTTCAATTTTGACACACATATATATAAAATACGATAAGATGGGTGAAAAATGATAATCAGTCAGGAGAACAGGAAATATTTCTTATTTTAATGTAATCACCAAAACAAAATAAACTAAATTATTGAGCAATTAACATAAAATGCATACAGCATAAAGTCAAGGTCAATGGTCAACAATACATACAAAATGCTTGTTTAAAAATTTACTGCCAGTTCTCAAATCATCGGCGTAGAAGGGAAGAGAAGAACTGGCAATAAACTCTCCGCTACTCTTTTTATCGCCAATTTTGCTTTACACAATGTTTGTAAGGAGCTGCAATCATTACACCATGTTCCACATGACTTCTTTAGTAATTAATAGTTATTTATAATAATAAAATAAATTAAAAATAAAGATTTGTCCTCTATCAGCAGGTGGCATGGTGAAATAGAAGCACGCACTTACATTCTCGTTAGAACAACACGCACAGACATAAAAAACTTTTTAATATATAAAATGTATTTCATGAATGCTGTAAATATCACGGTTAAGGTGGAACCAACTTTGGACGGAACAGCAGTAGTAGCGGAGGCTCTTGGTGGAATCCAGCAAACTTTGTTCGGTGGTATGTGGGACATCAAAGTAGACGAATCACTTAACGACACGGCCTTCATGAGTATCCCTCTACCGCAACACACAGATTTATCTTCCTTCACGGATCCCGCTGGGTAAATATGCAGATGTTCATATGTCATAGATAAGGAAACAGCTTTTTTAAATCTCACGCATTATATTGACATCATCCTAGTAGTAGTAGTATCTACAAGCCTAAAGAACTTAAAGGAAAGTTATCATAAAAAAGAGCAAAAAAATACTGACCTGATGACTCTATTTTCGTGGGTCAAATAATATAGTATGCCTTGCCTTCATCCTATTCCTTCTCCGTATATAATATATCTTAGGCATCGAGCACACTCACTAGCTCTTGTTTTTAACTGCTTAACTCTTCCAGTTAATACGACTGTTATAAAGAATAAAACATTGTTTAATATATAAATAGGTATTTAGAATGTGTTGCTAAATTGATATTTCTACTGACTGGAAGCCTTAAACATTAATGAAAAAACCAGTGACGATAACAATAAGTAGAAATCTCAATGAAATTACGTTTTTGTAAGCATTAAGTTAAAGTTA
Source organism: Pieris brassicae (assembly GCF_905147105.1). Lineage (NCBI taxonomy): Eukaryota > Metazoa > Arthropoda > Insecta > Lepidoptera > Pieridae > Pieris > Pieris brassicae. The sequence continues at coordinate 16,493,732 of NC_059670.1, read as the reverse complement.
AGTTTTTTCGTACAATCTACAACACAATAACTTATATAAATGCTCCAATGGGTTTGAGTAGCCTTGTGTTCGGTTGATTTATTTGGCCCTCGCTCTTCAACTTTTTGCCCTTCAAGGATATCTAATAAAACATAAAATTTATTGTCCTTATAAATCAGTATTATCTATGATAGTCAGTGGTTTCAGCTTCATTCATAGAAACTGAAATGGGCTATATTATTAGTTTTTCTATGAAGTTTGAGTCAAACCGTTCGTAAGCAGTTCTGTCTTTTCGTTCATCGGAGTTTTAAAAATAAACTATAACTTTCGTCAGTGAAATACTCTTTCTCAAAAACATAGAGTATTTGTAATTACAGGTGGCTCACAACTAACCACGATAATGATTTAATTTTAAGACTTCCATCGCCATAAGCTTCGTATAAGAAACACTATTTTTTATATTAGCCTACTCCCGGGCAAGGTTTATACCCAGGCTGTGGAATGAACTAGGTTGATTGAAAGACAGATGGGAGAATTTTCGCTGCTTCTAAGCAATCCGTTAACTTCCTGCCATAACAAATATTTATAACGTTATTGATATGTTCAGCTTGCAACTTCTTCATTCCCTGGAACACACAAATGGTGAAGGTGGTGAGACTGTCCTGGTCGACGGATTCTACGCCGCTGCGAAGTTGAAAGAGGAGCATCCAAGAGACTATGACTTCCTTACAAAGTTCCCAGTGGAGGCCGAATACAAATTTAACGGACATTCATTTAGACACGCTGCGCCAGCCATTGAGCTTGATATGATTACGAATGATGTCCGACAAATTAGGTAAGATATTTTATTTTATATTTTATAAATTTTAAAATATTGTTTCTAGGGTAAAAACTTATAATAAATATAAGTATTTTAATGTTTTCCCTAAAAACAGTCTTTACATGATGCAATAATTTGTAACTAATGTGAATGCTGAGGCAATCCAACTTCTTGACATAACAGGAAGAAGACGCCTAAAAAGAACTAAACCTTTTGAGTTAATAAATATGGTTAATGAACATTAGCTTAGTTTAATTCATTAGAATTGGAGAAAATTAAGCCAACATAATATTTTTTATTTATTTATTTATTTACACTTCGTTACACTACAAAATAAAAATAAAAATTAACATAATTAAATCAAAAGGAGGGCAACTGGCGGCCTTATCGCTTACGAGCGATCTCTTCCAGGCAACCACTGTGAGTAAAGAAAAAAATTAATGTATTAAATAAGATAGGCAAGTAGTGCAAAATACATGTAATACACAGTTATTAAACAAAACTAAACAGGAATAAAATATTAAAGATACATTAAAGAGTAAAAAGACACATAAATCACGATAATTTAAGATAAGTCTCACGTCAGTTAGTAGTTAGTAAGAAAGTTCGGGATACGATGTGGACAGGTAATGTTTGTACAGAAGAAATTTAAAGGAAGATAAAGAAGGAGCTAAGCGAATAGGGACGGGAAGTGAATTCCATAGCCTAACTGCGGAGACCTTAAAGGAATCGCCAAGAAAGGAGGAGTTATGAGATGGGATTTCAAGGGTATAATTTTCGGAAGAGCGTAAGCTATAGTTATGGGCTCCCAAAAAATTGAAATCATTTTTGAGATAGGAAGGAGTTTTAGGGTTGAACAGGATGGAATATAGGAGATGAAGAACATGAGCATCGCGTCGCTGACGAATTGGCAACCAGCCTAGCCGCTTACGGAACGCAGAGATATGATCGTACTTTCTTAGACCGAATATAAATCTGATACAGAAATTTTGGAGACGATCCAGTCTATTTAGCAATTCCTCGTTAAGATCGGAGGAGCAGGAATCGGCGTAGTCCAGTAAAGGCAGGAGGAGAGATTGCGCCAGTGAGGTTTTGGTACTAAAGGGAAGAAAATTACTAAGACGTCGAAGGATACTGGAGGCACCGTATAATTTTCGGCTAACTTCTTTAACATGCTGCTCCCAGGATAAACTTTGATCAAATAAAACCCCCAAATTTTTTACTGTACGGCTAAAATTTAAAATTACACCATCGATATGGATAGGGGGTATCCTGGCCCAATCAATTCTCGTCGTGAAATAGGGGCTGCCAATAATTAATACCTTACTCTTTTTGGGATTGATTAGAAGACCAAACTTTTTACTCCAGTCAACTATCTTTGCCAGCTCATTGTTGGTAGATTGTATGGCTTGCGGGAGATCATCGAGACTTGATTGTACGTAGATTTGAAGATCGTCAGCGTATAACTGAAAATTAGTTGAAAGTCGGAAAGTTAAGGAGTTAATATATATAGCAAAAAGAAGAGGAGAAAGTACGCCACCTTGCGGAACGCCAGATTCAATCAAACTCCACTGAGATATGCAATCGCTTGTCTTAATACACTGGCGGCGCCCATTAAGATAGTTAGAGAACCAGTTAACAGCATGAGAAGAAATATTAATAGATCTAAGCAACCCCATTAGAATTTTAAAATTAATAGTATTAAAAGCGTTGCTGAAATCTAGCAGTGTGAGAATTGTGAGTTGTTTGTGGTCCATGCCTTCGCTAATATTACTTATTAGCCATAATTATTGTATAGGTTAGATTGTAATTCATGTATAGTCGCACTCTTTTTTTGAACTTAATTGCAAAAAAAATCTAATTGTACTTCAAAAAGTGCAATTTGTGATTAATATTTAAGTTCAACCATTAACAATAATTATGGCCCACAACGCCTCCCAGGCGCTTACGGGTGGCATTATTTTAACAACTTGACAGCAATGTGATGAACTAAAACTAACACGTATTCAAATGTGGCATTAACAATTGATTTGTATTTCAGATTCAACTCATATGATAGGTCTCCAATGGCGTTCGCGAATAGTGAAGATTGCAGAACATACTACCGCTCCTTAAAACACTTCGCTTCATCCATCGAGAACAAGAAGAACCACTGGCAGTTCAAATTGAAACCTGGTATGTGCTATTTAGGATTATTAATTAATTTAATTAATTACGAATGGTTGGATTGCCGGTATACTATTATTTATGATACAATCTGTTTACTGTGTACTTGTCTATGAAAAAAGAATATAACTAAAAGATGCAGAAACTTTTTCCCAACTCACCAAAATATTTGCAATGATGATGATAAAAATAGACAAAATCTTACTCCAAATAAAAAATAGGAAAATAAAAAAGTTTTAGGTACATAGTTAAAATAATCTATGTTAAAAATATTTTGAAATAATTTCCATTCCAGGCGTTGTTATGGTGTTCGACAACTTCAGGCTGTTGCATGGTAGGACGGGTTTCACTGGAAGGAGAGTCCTTGGCGGAACTTACGTTTCCAGAACCAACTGGATGGACAAGGCCCGTGTCCTCGAACTTATTCACTAAGCTAATATTATTATTTATGTAATATTTATGAAAATAATTTAGTAATATTGTATTTTAATTAAGAAATAAAGTTTATAAAATCTATTTTGGTCTGTATTATTAATAACTAATAAGGTTGATTTACGTTACCAGTAATAGGTGATTCTTTAAACCTCTGATTCATATTTATTCGGAAATAATAAAATTACTTATTTCTTGCATATGAAAATATATTTCACGTAAAATAAAAACACGATAACGGTCATATTCACGTACGGTCTGTATAATTTGAATCGTCATGTTCATTTATTTTTACCCTGACACGAGTGTAATAATTATAATGGCAAATTAATTCAATAGCTAATTGAGCAATAACAAGACTACAATCGAAAAATTACTCAAGAAAATTGGCTGGGCTTAATTTTACTTTTCCTAATTACAACCGGTACATACCTTGCAAAAGTATTACCATCATACTAAGTTTTCGTTAGTTTCTTTTTATCTATGGGGCAAATGGGAAGGTGGCTCATCTGAGGTTAAGTTAAACCACTGCTCAGAAGGGATGATGAAGCCTTGTACCCAAAACGAAGGAGAGACTGGAAGACCTGGAGATACGTAGCCGGGAATTGTTATCCAAATTTGTGCATTTTGTACTCAGACAAATTAACGGATTCTGCACAACATCGTGTCTCGCTGTAGTTAAAGCAGTCCTTCCTTGGTGCATTTATTAACATTGAAGGCGCTTGACAAATTGACAAAACTAATTTCATGAGTATGACCAGAGCACTAGGAACATGTGGAGTACCATCAACCAATAACATCATTGTCAGCAGAGGTTGTCCACAAGGCTGTGTCCTATCGCCGCTACTGTGGAACCTTGTAGTTAACGAGCTTATTACTGAACTCAACGCTGGCAATCTCTACACAGTGGGATATGCGGCCTACATAGCTATCTTAATATTAGGAAGCTTTGAAAACACCTTATGTGACCTCATGCGAAGGGCTTTGAAGTGATGGAGAGATGGTGCAATGAGTACGAGCTATCTGTCAACCCATCAAAAACAGAATTAATATTATAGTTAAGCGAAGAGGTCTAGGACCTGGAAGGAAGTCTGTAACTTCCAAAACTCTTCAACACTGAACTCAAACTTACTTTACCGAAGCAGCCAGAGGCGTGCAGCGGTTAGGAATTAATGACTTATGCTTTAAGTTCGTATCCAAAAGTGCATCCATGCTGATGGCGCCGGAAATAAAAAGACAAACAGCAAAGTAATACTGGAGTGTCACGAAGCACTGGAGGCCATAACTCTAACAAACAAGGTGACCTTGCAGTGAATAAAGGGACACAGAGGTTCTCTCGGCAAAGAGGCTCCGGAATGATGCAAAACAATGATAGGAACAATTACGGGCCATTGTCTCATTAATAAACATCTTTTTGTCCTAGGCGCCCCTAATGCAGAGGAATCAGTCCCCCAGGTAGTCCTGGAATTCGAGGCTGTGGCTAAACAACGTGCAGAAATCCTCGGGCAGTGAGGTTGCTTCGTGAAGCCTGTGAAGTGCCCTGGAAGGAGCTAGGCTGGCTAAATTACCCAGGACTTTATGCACAACGGACCAATTATGAGTCTAAGTGCGGAAACTGACTTCACCAACCTATAAGCCTTGTCCAGCTTTACAAATTAGAGCGAATTGGGCGATACCACATTATTCGTGGCCAGGATTACAACGGCTGTTCGCGTGGTGGGATGCGGACAAGGCTACAGCGTTACCGTGTCCTGCCTCGATCGATTGCTGGTGGCGCCGCGGGTTTAGTGGGTATGCACAGCAGCGAGTCCCATATAACACTTCATCACGAGGCTGGCGTGCCGCGGGATAACCACTGGCCCAGGACGAAAGCCTTGGGCGCGCAGGCATGTAATTCTCTTAATTTAAGGTTGCTTCGCTTTCCCTAAGTTTTATTAGTTATGAAGTATTTATATGGGAAGCGAACGAAATAATGACGCATTTCACGTGTTTGTGTTTGTCTTAATTTGACTACAGTCGTGCAAAGCACCTGTGTGTGGACTATTTGTCATGTCAGATTACTATTATTACTAATTATAATTATTAAACAATATAGTAAATTTGATAATTCGCAAAGCGATACCGGATAACTTATGTAGCAAACAAGCAGTTGATAATGAGCTTCCTTAAGATTCTTTTAGGACATGTCGATAACCTAATGCCATGACTTAAGAAGTACATACTATCGTCATATAATGAGGGCAGTCGACTAGTGGCTCGACGTGCGACTTTCAAGATCGTGAGCTCGAATCAGGAATGGGCCATGCGAATTAAACACTCGCTGGTACGGTGACGAAACCGTCATCCTTTAGACATAAACGAATTTTCAAGCACAGAAGGCATTACATTACTTACTTATCCATGAAGAAAAGAAAAAGATTAAGAAATTGATGCAGAAGTTGGAGGCCAACACCAAGTCTAGGCCAGGTTTTAATTAGACCAGATTTAACACTGTTTTGATTTCATTTGAACATTAACCAACTGCTGACACGGCTTACGTGGATTTCCATACTTACATGAGGGAAAGATGCTCCATTAAAAATAATTATAAGCGGCTAACATATGCGAACTTTTTTTCGGACTCTATTTACTTACAAAAATTTACTAATTACATAGATAGCAATTTTTAAGAAGTTAGTCAAAATATCATACGTCAAAAACAAAATGAAGAGTAACCCGGCTGAATTCTTCGTATTATACATTACTATGCATATAACAAAAATACTTCTTAATAGCGAACAGAGCATGAATACTTTAAAAATAATCTAAAATAAATATACAAAAAATTAAATGTCAGCGTAAATAAAATACGTATTAAAAATGTAACAAAACTTACAAAAGATATCAATGTCCGCCTTATGTTCAATTACGATGTTGTTTTTTTGCTTTTGATACAGAAAATATATTGAAGTGCATCGTATTTGTCTACTCAGTCTCTCTGTAACCACGATTTTGATCACTCAAGCGATCTTATCCAAAAATTTGTAACAGAATATCCAAAATCTCTAGAAATACGGAATATTTCCTTTGTCGAGTGTGACCCTGACTGTTGATGAGATTTTAATAATATTGTTATTAGTTACGATAAACTTTATTTATAATTAAATATAATTTTATAGACTATTCCTCGAAGTGATCGCTCATAGTGAATACGTAATTATTTTAATAACAGTATTTTAAAATGACAGGTAAGTCAACATAAGATTTTCCTTAATAAAATATTAATTTAGGGTTTTTAAACTAAGCAAATTATGGCACATTGTAGGTTTAAATTTGTACTGTAGTGTAGCCCTTCAGGCATCAAGGTTAAACCCCTTACTGGGCTTTAGTGTGTTTTGTTCTTTTAGTTTTTTTTATATATTAAGCAATAATAGAAATAAAAAAAATATACTAAGTAGAAATAAATGTACACGTGACAATGTAAATGTATATTTAGCTAATTTTATTCGTTTTGAACTTATTTGCATATTATTATTAAGTTACAGTTACCAATTTAAATAGGCACGAAGTACATCGAAATTAATAATGTGTTTACTAAGCTATATTATACTGATATTTATACATTTTTTTGGTTTTACAGAAATAAAAAGTGTAAATAGGAACGGAACAGCATTGAACGTAATTTTTGACAATGGATACGATTTAACATTCGAAAGTTGCTGGTTGAGGGATCACTGCAGGTTAACTGCAATTAATATTTAATCAAATTCACAATTTTTATTTACTAGTTACGATAAACTTTACGAACAGCATTGAACGTAATTTTTGACAATGGATACGATTTAACATTCGAAAGTTGCTGGTTGAGGGATCACTGCAGGTTAACTGCAATTAATATTTAATCAAATTCACAATTTTTATTTACTAGCGTCCAATGTTTTGCAAAGGAGATGAAAATACTACAAACATCTTATAAGATTTTCTATATTGTAATTGTTCTTATATCACGAGTTTTAGAAATCTGAGCAATTTATTATTTTAAAGGTGCCACGAGTGTTACGATCCAAAAACAAATCTAAGGACTGCCCACATTTTGGATATTCCTGAAGCTGATATTGATGAAGCCGTGTGCAAGGATAGGAAACTTATAATAAAATGTAAGTAATTTGGAGTAAAGACAATTTAATTGAATATTGAAGTGCATAAGGAAGTATTGCAAACCTACGAGGCTCGTTTGAACTATTTCAAGTTAGATACTCTAAAAGACGTGTGACGTGACGTGACTTCATTGAACTAGTTTGGTTGTATAAAATTAACTCTAATTCTCATACAAAACTTCTTGTAAAATTTGTCTTTCTTTATAATCCTAGAGTTACTAGATTTAAAAGTCTTCTATACGTACCTACAGCTCGCTTATCTGCTACTTTTAATGGTCCAGTGAATAGGCTATCTCACTCTCACAACTTAATTACTAATATTTCAGTTTTTTTAGGTTTTTCTTTTAAATATTAAGTAATAATTATTGTAGTCTGTTTACTGTCATTTTTATTTTTTTTATTTTTGTCAATTAGTTTACTAACTTATGTTTCATATATCTTGTTTATTAATGTAATCTGTTTTGGCTTTGTATATTGTCTGTGTTTTGTTTTATAATACGGATGATAACGGTAACACTACTATTAAATAACGATTTTTTGAACACTAAAAATGTTCCTTAACATTGTAAATATATAATAATCAAGGTCGCGTAGTGGAAACTGTCAATGTAATCAGGAAAAGGATCTATGGAAAAATAATGCATTATACTGTTAGATGTTTGTTAGGATTCACAATTTACAATATCGCGAGATTTCTCTATTATTTGTAATGTATGTACAATTTGACATATATAAACTCCAGGGTCAGACAGCCACGTATCGAGTTACGATGGAGACTTCTTATCAGAATTCAATTACGAAACGTGGAGCAAGAGTCGGAGGAGTTCACCGAAACTCTGGCGGGGCGATGATATCGTAAACAAAGTCGCTAAGGTCGCGGTCAAGAAATTTCTTAACACTACTGATGGAGCCTCAGCTGTATTCCAGTCTTTACTGGATTATGGAGTGGCGTTTATAGAAGATGTATGTTTATTTACAAATAATTATAACAGTTTTTAGCCTTGTGAAGACCTTGGACCATTTTAAAAGTTGGTAAATCATAGTGGTCAGAACCAAATAAAAAACCCTGGGTGTACAATTAATTATACATAAATGAAAGTTCAATACATGTTAAACAAGTATTTTAGGAATTTTTTTAATTAATAATTTAAAAAATTTTCTGTTTTTAATCAATATTTAGGATTCATAGTTATTATTCATACTAAACGTTTATTTTTCAGGTCGAACCAAGTTTAGCAGCTACGGAAGTAGTGTGCAAGGCATTAGGAGGAGTTCAGCATACATTATTTGGTGGTATGTGGGAGATTAGCCCGGAACCAGGAAATAATGATACAGCCTATATGAGTGTGGGACTACCACAGCACACAGATCTTTCGTCCTTCACTGAGCCAGCTGGGTAATTTAAAATAAATCTTTTGCGTTAAAAATATTAACAAAAAAAATTGTGCGTGTACATACGAAAGAAGTGAAACTTCTTCATGACCTTATTTTAAAAAAAAAAACTCCTTTATCAAACTTTACGGAAATTGGTTATATAAAGTTAAATTAGATAAAGTTTAACAAAAGGCTTTTATTATCATAGACATGAATACAAATAATGCAATTATTTCATTTTACCTTATTACTACTAAATATTACAGAATTTCATTAATTGTAATAGAATTATTACTATCATTGTTGTCGTTATTATATATTTTTGTTAATAATGGTTTCGAATCTCTTCGAATCAACCGTGGTAGGGACAAGAAAAATATGGCTTGTAACGGAAAAATGTGACGGTAGTTTTTTTCCAACGCCGATAAAGAAGTTTCACTTCAAAACCTCTGGCACCTTAGACTTCAGGGACGCCATTGTACTCAGATATTTCCTATTAAAAACAGATAAGATAGTACGACGTAAAATTAACTTTAATTACAACAAACTTAACATAATTTAAAGAAATAAAAAAACGTAAGTTTACGCGTTACTACTAGGGCGTTAACTAGTTTTATTAAATAAATAATGATTTATAAAAAATTATGACACAATCACTCAACAATGTTATCACGCCAAGGTCATGGTAAATGGCCATAGGTTATAGGTCTACAAAATTGTTGCTTTAATTGGTGTTAACAAGACAACAGTATAAGGATAAACGTTAAGTTCAATAATTGGCATAATGGTTTATAATGTTAATTGATGGTGTATAAATAATGGTTAATACTTCGAAACCCAGAGAGATAAAACATATTTATATATTTTAAAAAGACGATCGTTTGAACATTTATTTTACGATGCTTTATTTCAACAAAACTAAGCAACACTATATTTATAACAATCGTAGCTTTTTTAGACATCAAGACCAAGCGTGGTCTTCAGCTTTTCTAGCCTCTAACTTTGAGACGAGCCAACGTTAACAGCTATTTAATTTTTTAAGGCTTCAAGTATTTCACTGTTTACGACACGATGGTTCTGGTGGAGAGAGCGTTATCTCAGATGGATTTTATGCAGCAATGAAATTGAAGGAAGAAAATCCTAAAGATTTCGCTTTCCTGACCACATTCAAGGCGGAGGCGGATTACCAGTTCGATGGTCATTATTTTAGACACGCTGCACCGATGATTGAACTGGATCAATATAATGATGTTCGTCTAGTAAGGTTAGAACAACTAGCTATTCTTTACATGATTTGATTTATTTACTTCTGAAAAAAAGATTAACTGTAAGGAAAGCCGATTTCAGTGAAAGATGTCGCGTTTATATAAAAAAAAATTAAAGCAAGTTTTAGAATGTAAACAGATTTTTCATTTCTGTAATTAATAAAACAGAAAGCTACATTAATTCTTCCTTTCAATTTGCCCAGATAATTTATAATCTGTAATTGTTTGTCACAGTACTAATGTCGATATTTTTTCAGATTCAATACGCATGACCGATCTTCTATGGCATTTGAAAGTGGCGAGCAGTGCAAAAATTATTACCGGGCAATCAGGAACTTCGCTAAGCATATTGAAAATAAAGAAAATCTATGGACATTTAAATTAAAACCAGGTACGTTGTTAATAAACGTATTCATTTCTATTATTCTACAACTGCAACTGAACAGGTTCCGATCCCTTATATTAATCATTATAAAGTCACAGATTTCTCACGAGAATACCTACATGGGTAACGAAAACTAATGCTAAAAGCTAATGAAAACTTTTTGAATTTCAATTTTAGAACTCTTTGGTAACGTAATGTAGTTTATTGCATTCATTTGTCATTTGTTTTTGTGATTTGGCGGCAAATCTAAAACTCTTGTTCCACGTGAAAACACGAGAAATTTTTTTGGCAATGATTTATAATGACTTTCGTTGTGAGCTTACTCAACAACAAAGCTATGATAGGCTGCGATTAGCATTTCTTAATGAAGCCCCATCTCGTGCCACTATTTACAATTGGTTCAACGAGTTTAAACGTGAGGGACGTCCTTTAATAGCGACTACTGAAGATAACATCAGTGCTGTGTGACGCATGATAGAAGAAGATAAGAGAATACGCGCAAGCCTAGGCATTAGTATCAGTCAAGTTCAAAAAATATTACGCGAAAATTTAGGCCTCTGGAAGCTTTGTAAAAGATGGATTCCTCATACTTTAACCAACTACTAGTGTCGCGGTGACTGTCGGTGATGCGGGTACTGGTGGTGACTCAAAAGCATATTACATCGTAACAGGTGATGAAAGCTGGATATATTGCTACGAACCCGAAACTAAAAGACAATCAGTTCAGTAGGTGTTTCCTTTCGGGGATCGGCCAACTAAGGTAAAGAAAGAAAAAATACAAATAAAAGAAATGATTGCCTCCTTCTTTGGTCGGAAAGGTAATTTCCCGACAGTTGTGCTAGAAGGTGGAAGGACAGTTACATTTATAGACTGGTATGTCAATCGCTGTTTGCCTGTTGTCTTGAAAAAAAATTTGACAGCAGCACCCTCGAAGCAGGATCCTCCTCCACCACGACAATGCTTCAGCGCACTCCACTAAATGAACTGTTTAATACTTGACTATGGCAGGTGTCGAGATAATGAGTCATCCATCATACAGCCCTGACCTATCGCCCTGCGACTTTCATTTATTTCTAAGAACTAAATATAAAATTCGAGGTATTCGCTTTACGAAAATGCGGTGAAAGCGTACGAAAATGCCATGAAGGAATGGGCCCACTGCTTTTCTCAATGGTTCCATCGAATGCGATGATGTATAGACAGGAACGGAGATTACTTCGAAAAAACAATAAAAGTATTGGCAACTTTTTACATTTAGCCGTTTTTCATTTTATAAACATTTTCAATGTTACCTAGGCATTACAGCTAGTCACTAGTAACATCTAATCATTCTGGACTTTCTCTCTATTTGCTGAGGTTCCCTTAGCATAACGGAATTGTACGGACGGCGATTAAGCGTAAGATGGAGGTTTACGACTTGTGATTGTGGTAAAGAAAAATGAAACTATCATAGATTCTTCATTCCTATCGATTATTTCGCTACATAATTGGTGTTAATAGCTAATGATATGGATTTAGCCAAATACATAAATAGCAATCTTACTTTTTCTACACTTTGTCATAACTGTGTCTCAACCCGCATTTGTTTAATACGATTTAGTAAAACTTTAAAATACATTTTCAGGACTGATCATGGTCTTCGATAACTTCAGGGCTTTTCACGGGAGAACTGAGTTTACAGGAATGAGAGTTATAGTTGGCAGTTACGTATCACGTACTGATTGGCTTGACAAAGCTCGAAGCTTCAAGCTTATTCCGTAGTTAACTGTATAAATATCTTGTGCCTATTTTTTATATTGCATGTGAAAATTGGCTTACTATTTAGTGTTTAAAGAACTTTATTTTTCAATACAAAAAATATATTTTATTTACATAAGAACCCTAATATATACTTACGAGATACTCCTAATTTTAATCTACTAGACTCATTCTCATATGTATCTTTAATGCCCTCTTGAATTTGTTAAATGCGCTAATATTACGAATGTTAGATGAAAATTGATTAAATAGTTGCACATTAGATACCCAATAGATTCCTTCAATTAATTTAGGAAAACTCGCTCGACGAGTATTGTGTGTAGTGTTGTGTTTGAATTTTTTGAATGATAAGCTACTATGGAGAGAATTATTTAAAAAAAAATAATTAAGAAACAGGTGCTATAAACATGTAGTTGTTTACACATAATTTTTGTTTCTTGGTAGATTTTGTTAGTATGTTAAGTGTGTTAATTTTTTTTAAAGGAAGTGTTAAAAAGGAATTAATTTTGTAGTGTTAGCATGTTAGAAATTTTATTTTGCACGCTGTACCCCATAATTCAATTAGATATACGAAATTAACTTTGATATGCATCAATTCTGTCCAGAGTACTTTTTTTATTCTCAGTCATAAAGACAAGGAAGTAGTGGCTGTTTGATACCTTCTATGTTCCTTGCATCTTTATAGCTCGTTAAATCGACGAAAGTTTAAATAGTTATGAAACAAGTTTTTTAATTGTTATAAATTATACAGAGCAACTGATGATATTAATTTAACAAATGTTTGACGTCCAATATAACGTGGAGTCAAGAAAGATAAGAATAAAGTAAGTCTGTGCCAGTTCTTGGTTCTAAGGCATGCCGGTTACCTCGCGATGTTCTTCTTCACCGTATGAGCGAGTGTTAAATGCGCACATAGACAGAAAGTCCATTGGTGCATTAAATGGGCTCGAACCTACGAACTCAGATATGAGAATCACACATTGAAGCCACTGCTTTGCAATATTTGTTTATTTAATGTAAACCATATGTAAACATAGGTACTAAGCACTCCTCGTATATAGTAAAGGTGCAGATCCAATTACAGGGCAACACGGCTTACGCTTAATTAGACACATTGAGACTTTTCGCGAACTCCGACAGACAGTCTCTGCACCCGCCTTGAATAAGCAAGTCACTGACTCGCTTTAACAGCCTCGGCCGGGATGCGGCTGCATGCACCCAGGTTTTACACGGTGTGTCCACCCCGAAGACCACAAAAAGTCTGTGGAGTTCTTGACGTACTCAAACAGTGATACTGTCTTAGCCCAAATTAGTTCTGGAATCCCTAAACAACAAATATTTGGCGATAACATGAATTACCACATCTAGGAAGGCACATATTGATGTTTGATATAATTACCGGGCAATAATACAAATTATTGTCAACTTTAAACAGAATAGCTGATCCGCAATTTAGCTTCGATGCCAGTCTCATTATTTTAAAATAACCTATCGTAGTATGAATTAGGATTATGTAACGTTCGAATACCACATCAACCGAATTGTTCGACTTGAATCGATTTGATTGATATAGTATCGGTAGAATTCCAATAAAGGCAATTTTTAAGGTCGAAGCATTCCTAAAACATTTACGATTTCTTGAACAAATCCAAGTAACCTAAATGCTCTATTTATCACTAAGATAATTCGAAAAACGCTTAACATGTTACGATGCATTCCAAAAGATGCAAGTACATCTTATTAATAAGCAGTAAGTGGAACACCACTCTGCCTTGCTTAAGCTTCTATGTAAAAAAATGATGCTGGGTATTTAAATATAATCGATTAGTATACCTTTAAAATTTTATAATGTTTATAGATATCATGTTTTGAATATTATGATATTTCGTACGTTTCATATTTGTCGATCTGGTATGAAACTCGGTGAATAGATGAATAAAAAAAGATTTTAAAAACAAAATACTTTATTTAAATTACTTAAGACCATATTTACATAACATTTATAACAAATAAAATTAGTAACATTTGGTAATATATAGTTAGGTAGAAATGTGGAAACCATACATGATAATTGGAATATCAGTCGCTGAATGTGTTCTCAATTTTGTTAGTAGGTGACGTTAGCGAGATTTTTAGTTAGGTCATCCCAGCCAATTATTACTTATTGAGTATTTCAATATATATCCAGAGCAGAGGGACTGTTTAAGGAGGTTTTGATTGTTAAATATTTAAAACAGACGGAAAACTAATTCAAATTTAATGACATTCAGTAATCTTAGTAACATAGCACAAGAAAATGACTATGAAAAAAATAATTTATGCTTTTAGATAAGCTATTAAATGTTTATGACTAGAATAGACAATTTTTCAAAACTCTGTATATATTGCTTTAACAAATCATTTAATTTGATTTTTTTTCAAATTAATTTGAAGATTATTATTATTAATGAAGTGAGGAAGTAAAGAATTTAGCCCAAGATTTTCATTAAGGATTCGTAATTATATTTTCAGTTATATAACGAAATTTAATTTATTTTTATAAATACTGTAATACCACTACAACATGTTTTCTTTTAGGAACTTTTCAAGGGCGTGGTATAAGTGTTGCTTTACTCCACCTAAACCGTGGTCTTCATCTGTGTAACTCTGAAATATAAATTTAGTTAAAAAATGATTGTGTAATAATTGGAATTTTCAAACCATATTTCAGTACGCAAATTATGGTCAGTTTTAGAGAACATGGCCTGCTCTAAACTACACGGCGACATTGAGACTAAAATCTTTCGAGCAAGCAGTGGCGAAATTTCCTTTGGAAACAGTGCGTAAATCCATAGACCAAACAGATTAAAGGCCTTTATAAAAGCGAAAGGTGGCCATTTTGAATAGACTTTAGGTATACATTTTAATAATATAACATTACTTCTTTTAAAAAAAGCATTATAATTTGTAACAACTTTTGGCTTGACGAGGTATACTCGTCAAAGAAATTATTTATATTAATGTATGAAAAGGTGAAATAATTACATACCATCTGTGTGAAATAGACATCTTTCAACTGTAGTCGTCTTGAGAACAACATGGCGTGTTGGTAATGTACATTGTCATCCTCTGTTCCGTGGACGAGGAAGTAACGCTTATCGCGGTACGACTCCACCTATATCACCAATATTATTTAATTGAAACCAGTACCTCGCGTGCATCCCAGAGGTAGGTTCAAACCTCACCAACCAATGAAATTTTATTTCTAAGTGCATTTAACTTTAGATCCAAAAATCGAAATGTGGAAATCACAGAAGGCTCATCACCTACTTGTCTAATAAAAAAAATATCAAGAAACAGATACAGAAACTTAAGACCAAGGGACAAGGACCAAGACCGTAAACATTAATTTTGGGAGCTTACGAGGAATATTTCAGGAAGTATGGATTCAATTTTTTTATTTATTGTTTCCATATACATATAATACTGTCAACTATCATTTACGGATGTTTGGCCATTGTCAAGGTTCTCATAAACTGGTGGAAGTAACGAATAATGATAGGAGTCGGGGTGGATCCTTCCCTTTGTCTGACCAAATAAAGACAATTATGGATCTCAACATCTCTAATGCGGGCATGCATGCTAGTCGTACCGGTTAAATCTTACGAAAACGACCTTCATGAATGATCAAGACTACGTAGAGTTATTATTAATGAGATAGAAACAAATATGAGTGGAACAACTTAGTAACGAAAGCCAGTATTGTATTGTATTTTATTCAAACAAGGGTGTACTTAGACACTATTTTATGACCTCATCGGAACACTGCGTCTACAAAACATCTACCAAAGCTTACCCAGATTTTGAATATGACGTTAAATCCTATTATGAGGAATCCATCTTTTTTTCATATACAGCGTATGCGAAATATATTTTAAACTAGTCAAGAATGTAAACAAGTTTTGAATTAGGAATCTATACTTTAGAATAATATAAAAATTAATCTTACCACTGCATCTGTTAGTAATGAAGAATTGGCATACGCCTCAGGGTTGGCTTGAGGTGTGTCCATGTATCTTTCTGTGTAAATAGTGTCTGTAACACACAATTTTATATATTACTAGCTGACCCGGCAAACGTCGTTTTTCCATGTATATTATTTCCAGGAAACATTTTTTTAGTTCTTAAATAACCTATCTACTATGATAAAAATAGAGGGTGGTAGAGGGGTGAAAATTAAGGGTTGTATGTATTTTTGTATGCTGTATCATAAAAAAATATATTACACCCCTTATCACTTAGGGGTTTGAAAGATAGATAGTAGCCGATTCTCAGAATAACTGATTCGTAAGCATCGGTCGAGCCGTTTCGGAGGAGTATGGGAACGAACATTGTGACACGAGAATTGTATATATATAGATAGATATATGTACAAATGACTTTGGCGTGACAAGACACATTCAGAATTTTAAATTAATGTTTATAGTTCACTAGTTTTAAAAGAGCTTAATCAAAAGTTTACTAATTAATTAAGAATTCCATTTTTAAATTTGATTGGAGTATATCTAACAGAACGTAGTTATAGTTCACACTTTATTACATAGGTGGCGCTAATAGAAATTGTAATTTATTATATAACATAACACCGTCTTAGTTCATACATAATTACCTAGGTGGCGCTGGCTACCATGCAATAGAAATACATGCTTCAGTTCAGATGGCTAACTAGGCAAAACTGAATTTAACGTTAGTAAACATTTTTTCAGTTCGCAAGCTGTTCCCTAGGTGGCGCTTAACTTAATTTAGTAAAATTTACTTTACTTTCCCATGAGTTTACTAGATGTGACTGATCTCAAAGTATAATATGACCAATGTTTTGTTCACTTTTCTACAGTCCTCTTTAAAATAAGGCTATATTACTAGTTAGTTCATAGTGTCATCACTAGGTGGCGCTTACTACAACAAATATAAGATTTATTTATTTTGTAATCTAAACGTTTTACTGATTAAAATTTTTACTAGATGGTGTTGATGATAAAATGTTAAAACACATATACTTAATTATGTTACGTGGTTGTTCCTGAAATGGATATATTAAATATAATTTATTACAAATTAGCACAATAAGTGCCGTTACAAATCTGTTTAAAAGGTATTTGTGTTTTTTTCCATAGGCGAAAAAAACCATTAAGTTTAACTTACCATAATAATGCCAGTCGACAACTGGTGCAACGGCTATGGCGCATCTGAAGACGTCACCACCGCGGGCCAAAGCCATTGAAGACGCGTAACCGCCGTACGACCAGCCCCAAATACAGGTACGATTTCTATCTATGAAGGACAGTCGGTCTTGGAGGTATCTAAAATAAAATAGGAAAACTGTTTTAGCGAGGTGCCTGTACATTTATGGAACAGAGGCTCTCTCTGCATCGTGTATCGCATATATCATGGGGAATAATCCTCAAAAACTCTTCGGATTAAATGCAGCTACATTTCATTATTGGACGTCAAGAATGAATTAATAATTCCACCCGTCCCATCTTGATGTCTGGCTTTCCACGACAGAGCTCTTTTTAGATAATGCCATTTAAGAGAAGAACATACCACCTTAAAGGCCAGCAACGCATTTGCAAAGTTTATGGTGATGCATGTGTCCATGGGCTACTGCACAAAATCCTGTACTAAAAGACATATTATTTCCTACATGTTAAAGATTTCTAAAATTATAATTGGATTAATAAAACACATACTTGGTAACGGTAATCTGGTCTTCCACCTCCACGGTACCAAGTTTCCTATTAACCGCGAACATATTCTGAACTCCCTGGAGACCAGACCCTCGTCCATCAATCTTCGCTACGGCGATACCAAACCGACTGACCAGATAGGTGCCCCAGTCCACATTCCATTGCTTTGTCACTTGGGCTGTATCAGGACCAGCATAACTGTAACAGAGTTTATACTAGATAAATATCTAGATTTAAAAAATAAAAACTGACTCATAAACATTTCAGAAGTCCCTCGATGTGTGTCGCAATTTCTTCCATAGAAATGCAAAACATTACCAAATTTTTGGAGTGAAAATTCTTTACGGCGTTGTAAAAAAAACTACCGTCACATTTTATCGTTACGCGCCATCTTTTTCTTGTCCCTATCACAGTTGATTCGAAGAGATTCGAAGCCATTAATAACCAAAATATATAATAACGATAACAATGATAGTAATAATTCTATTACAATTAATGAAATCCTGTAATAATTTTAGTAGTAATAAAAATGAAATAATTGTATTTTTTGTATTCATGTCTATGATAATAAAAGCCTTTTGTTAAACTTTATCTTATTTAACAAATTTTTTGTAATGTTACATATAGTAGATCATTTTTCGAAAAATAAGGTCATAAATAAGTTTCACTTCTTACGTGTGTACACGCACTCATTTTTTTTTAAATTGCTAAGCATGATCCCTATTGTCCTGAGACTTGGTATATTAACAAAGAATTAAACGATATTTTGAAGGGTTTTATACAGAACAGGGTTTTATACGTCTGTTCGTATAGGTAAAATCCCACCTGATGTTAAGTGAGATGCGGCCTTATTGGAGGGTACGCCAGTCTAGGAAAGCTTTAGCTGCTGAATGAACATATGTGTAAAGGTGGAAAAGAACTTTGCAGTTCAAGAAACGACCATCCTAATCATCCAGTGCCTTGGGATTAATACGAAGAGGGGAAACTCCAGCGTTTAAACTGTTATGCTGAATTGTTATCCGATACGTTTTTGACAGAGACAAGTAAACATTTCAGGAATTGGAATTGTATTTCTAATATGCATAAAAAATTGTTTTTTGCGGACTTCATAACAGAAAATAAATGAAATAATTGTATACTTTTATGAATAAAATTGGATCACTTTTATTGAATTATCCACTATTTTAGATGGATACTAAGGAGTGAATCCTCGGAGTCATAGGCCAATCAAGTGTAAGAGAGATAGATGCGGTGCAAGCGTATATTGAGCGTAACTGGACAATGAGCGTAACGGGACAATGAGTCATGATTTTTCGTGCATGCAGTCGGCGTTCATGATGCATGTATGTATTAAAACTCTTATATCACCTATAAACCTGTGTAATTTAAAAGACAACGTTTTTAGTTTTTAGTTTATATTTGACAAAGAAATAAATTAGATTAGGGGCGTCCTTATCGGTTACCCACGATTTCATCCAGACCAGGCAAAATAAATTAAAATATTCCACATTAACGTAAAATACTCACACATTAACCAACAATGGCAAGTTCGTTCTACTCAAATAGTCCCGAGGCGCTTGTATAAGTACTTTCCCATCTGGAATACCAGCTCCAAGGTAGACATCCTCGCGGAATGTTACCGGTAATTCTATTGAACTACTGAGGTCTGCTACATCTCGGTTTTCCTCCCATACTCTTATAAGGGTGCCGTTCTGGTAATCGAAATATAATTTATTTACACTTAAGACAGTAAAAAATGGTTTATACAATAAATACATTAAACTGTCAGGATTTTTACATGGTCTTAAATAACAAATATAAACAACAATAATTCGAACAAAAATAGTCTCATGCGATTACAAATATAGTTATTTGTTATAAACAAACATTGTTTTTGGTGTAGTTGTTATGTAGTGTAATTGTTATTTCCTCGTAAGCATACTCATACTACGTCATCGTTGATTCTACTAATCTGTGACCATTTTGTTTCACGTACGTCTTTTCGTATATATTTTTGGTTTATATTACAAAGTTATCGTTCATGAACAATTTCGACTAATTTATTTTCTTAATGGATTACTTAATCGGGTTTTTGACTTTGAAATGTTAGATTATCAAAAAGATATTTAATTATCTTCTAATAAGATTATTAGATGACAAAATAATTAAAATATAGACCCTGAATTAAGAGGTTTTACATTAATTTAGAATATAAAATATTTGCGCTTAAACTAACACAGGAAAATGTTCGACAGCTTTTTTATTTTAGAAAAATGACCTTCATATTCAAATGGTACAATTTAAAAAAATAATTGTATGAACAAATATTTGCTCTGTGATTATTTATTGTTTTAACCGACTTCAAAGAAAACATGTGTCATAAGGAGGAAGGAAGGAACTTACCGTATTGTAAATAAAGACTTGCGGTACATTCGGTCCATTGCAGTTGAGCGTGAGTCTAGTGGTATCGTCATTGATAACACCGTCATTGTAAAGGCATAATTCTCCGTCTGGCCTTCGTAAGTCACAGGTGAAACAGTTCAAGCTGTTACTGGTTATGCTGTAGATGTGCTGCTCTGTGGCATCGCGTTCTTTTGTGGCTAGGTACCAGCTGGAAAAACATGAAGGTGAAGATGAGATCTCATGTTTATGGGTGTAGTCTTAAATTCCATTTTTGAAAAAAGAGGGGTCCTTTTTAATGGCATTATTTTTTTTTATTAAAACCCTCCTTATAACTCTACATGACCAAAGTAAACAAAGATGATTACTTTACAAGTAAGAGTTCATAGTAATACTGAGGAAAACTTGTTATGAGATGGTAGCTCATAAGCTTAAGAAAAAAAAACCTTTGTGTTTGTACTCATGTACACGCGTTTGTAGTTATACTTCTTTGGCGTGACAAGATAAATATCCTTTTACAAGTTTTATCTTTCGTCTTATTCTACGTATGTAGAAAAAACTAAGATGTTCACTATACCTAACTTCACGGTGTCGGTTATTTGTAACGGTGCGCGCGTCGAAAAATTTACTCTCATCTTTTTTCCCTAACGCGCCAAAAGAAGTATAACTTCAAAAATCAGTTTATATCTATAAACCTCATATCATATCATCATATAAAAAGAAAGGTATATTGTATATATGGGAAAGAGACAAAGTGTGTATCATTTAAAATACATACATGACGTCACTAGGGGTCCATTTCAGGATCTTGACAACTGTGTGAGCGGTATTTGAGCGACCAGAAAGGGTCCATAGAGCAGTGGGTGTGGCACCCTGCGACACTTGCACTACTTGCTTATAAAGCACGTTGTTTACTGCCTGAAATTTTTTATAAAATATTTAGAAAACTTGTGAAAAATATATCCTAAAATTACTTAAAAGGAGAATATGGCCGGAATCAATCGCAATAACGAGCCTTCTGGCAATGTAAGTTTCCTTGGGCGGTATAATCACTTAACATCTGGTAAGTCTCGCGCCCATTTGCCCTCAGTTAAGTTAAAAAAAATAGGTCACCAAAAACCGGTAGTAATTGCAACGAATCGTGTATTTATAGATACTGAAAATTACGACTGAAATTCTGATTATACAATTAGTTAGGTAGCCTGTCTCCCCCCCCACGAAAGAAGCTTCTTTATCATTATATCGTATACTTTTCCCAACCTCTTTTCCCTACTAGCCTCTGCCCATTGGCGTCACAAAATGTACTGGATTTCTTATTAATTATACAAATTCTATTAAAGTACTTACATATGGTAAAATAGTAATAAAAGCAGTTCCTTGTTCGTTGAAAATCAAAGGTATGTTGTCAATCCATCCATTGACTTCAGTGTAACTGTAGATCTGTAAATTCCAGATCAGCCAAATTGTGTTATAAAAAAATGTTTAGTAAGGAATATAAGATACAGGTATCACTTATTCCACGTCATTAAATTTGTACAGACATCCCTAGGCAAAGAAATCAGAGGGTGTAGGCCGAGAGAAAAGTTAGAAGAAGAGTACATTACAGTGCCTAAATAAAAATCACGAGCCGATTACGACGAAATTACCGTCGTAAAGGGCGATTTAGAGCAGTGTTGGCCTAGTGGCTCCAGCGTGCGACTCTCATCCCTGAGGTCGTTGGTTCGATCTCCGGCTGTGCACCAATGGATTTTATTTCTATGTGCGAATTTAACATTAGCACGAACGGAGAAGGAAAACTTCGTGAGGAAACCGGCATGCCTTAGACCCAAAAAGTCAACGGCGTGCGTCAGGCACAGAAGGCTGAAAACCTACTTGCCTATCGCATTAACAAATGATCATGAAACAGATACAGAAATCTGAGGCCCAGACCTAAAATGGTTGTAGCGCCATTGATTATTATTATTATTATTAAAGGGCGATTTAGAAATAATGCAATAACTAATCCAAGTACAAAATGCTTAAATATTGCCAATGTAATAATTATTTAATTATGTAGTAATAATTTATTTTATTCAAATAAAAATGAATTACAAAACATGTTGCTAAGCGAAAAACTCGAAGATGGCTGGACCAATTCGAGTTTTTTTATTCCTTGAACTCTGAGCAAGGTTTTTATGAAGACAATAGGAAAACAAATACTTATTGAAAAATTTAGTTTTAATTAATCGGGAAAGCGAAGAGGCTTATAGCGAGAGGGGTAGCTAGCAAAATGTTCTGTGTGTTGGTATTCACCTTTTCTAATAATGTCACTTTAAGGCGAAACGAACATTTATTCACAAGGATTTTAATGTGTGTACGTCGTAAACGGTTTGCTTACTTAAACTTACTGAATTATAAAGGCAATCCTACTTCTTGATACGACAAGATCGAGACGTTTAAAGAAAACTAAACCATTTAAGGAATCTGACATTATCTTAGTTTAAGCTATGTATTGCAGAATATTAAGTCAGTATAATATTACATTTACAGCTATATTTGTATAGCTAGATTGCTTCACATACCACTAACGAAATTTCTGTACAATCTAAAAAATATGGCTACATTTCAATAAACCCTTTATTAGTTTTACTTTGAAGCGATTTTCGCTTTCGTAATATGATATGGATTAGAGAATGTACTAGTTTAAAAATCTCCTGCATAAAAAGCTAGTCCTAAGGTCAGCACGTTTTTAGAGCTGATATTCGGTAGTGGGTTGCTTCAAATTAAAAAAAAAGCGTTGTTAAGCGCAACAGGTATAAATCGGGGTTATTAAACGAATACGTATTTTCAAGTAAG
Organism: Pieris brassicae; assembly: GCF_905147105.1. NCBI lineage: Eukaryota > Metazoa > Arthropoda > Insecta > Lepidoptera > Pieridae > Pieris > Pieris brassicae. The sequence continues at coordinate 16,470,456 of NC_059670.1, read as the reverse complement.
TACAATTAAAACTAAAATATGTAGATGAAAGTGTAATATTTTGTGTAAAATTTATGTTCTCTGTAATGTATTTTAAAAAACACAGTATCTACTATAGAAAAAATGTCTTATATGTGATGTGGTGCAAATAAATAGATAGCAATTTATATTACAGTACCTATACTAAAAATTTGTTACTCACCCTTTGGCAAACTGCAGTACCTTGAGTGCATAATTCGACCACGAATTGTGTTTGAACGCGATTAGTCCACATCACACCTATCGTGTTTGCGTTCACGAATGTCACAGTCTTTAAAATTGGCCTGCAATGTTATTAATAATATTTACAAATAAACTTAAAATATAAGTCTGTGAAATCATCTGCAATAAATTTGGTTACGAGATTCAATTAATTTACTGAAGACCCATTTGAGGAGGCATGATCAAAATCGAAATTTACATTTACTACCAGATCTAAACGGCGTAGAACGGACGAGAAGAACTGGCAATAAATGCTCCGTCACTCTTAGCTCACAAACATTTGCTTGATAGCCTAGATTACAATCACAAGCTTGTAAGTGTTACCCTGCACTTCGTGCTCCTTTATATAGCTTTGGTACGGTCTTCTGCCTTTACAGTGCACTCGAGCCTCTCTAAGTACTGTATTGCCGTAGTTTTTATTATTAAAAACTCAAGCAATCGCCGTTGAGGATCCGCCTTGCACCAACTTACGCCGACGCCGAAGCAGAGAAAGCGCTGCGCCTAGTCCGGCCTCCCACCAGCGGGTCTCACCGGAGGATGCGCATGTGCGGACCGAGCTGAGGTGTTCAGGCTGTGCCTGGCAGACTCCGGCTCCAGCTATGGAGCGAAAACCGCGTCGCGATGCGTCCGGCCCGCGTGCCAACGTACGCTCCCGCTCTCGCGGTCGAGCCGCGTTACCGCCGCCGCCGTCGTCGTCGTCGCCGCAAACAAGTTCGTCGCGCAACCGGTCCTTGAGTGGCTCTCGCTCGCGTAGCGATCGAGCCCCGGGACCCGGAGACGAAAAACCGGGCGAAAAAGTCGTTTTTAGTAAACAGCTCTCGTCGCGGTATACTGCCGTTCGACACCCTGTCGAACCGGCCCCCCACAACCCCGCCCCCGCAGTGTTTACTACAGCGGACTTTTCAGACAATTCCACACCAATTCACGCAGACCCCGAGGTCACTGGTGACTCGCGCCCGGCTGGCGCTCGAGCCCCCCTCGCGGTACACAGTGAAAGTGGCAGTGAAAGTGCAGTTTTTATCGAACAAAGTGGTGGTGAACAGTCGCAGCTCTCGTCGCGGTATACGGACGACGAGAGTACCTATGCGACTACCCCGCACCGACCTCACCCCTCGACATCGATGGCGCCACCGGACTTAGCTACGCACCGAATAGAAACTGTAAGTACCGGTGTTGATATTCATCGTGCCGAGGGCGATAGCCACGCTCATGGGCACGACCCCGAAGAGCTGTTGGCCTATTTAGAAGGCGACCTGCGGCCATCGCAGCCCGTCTCACCTCGCGCCGGCTATGAGTTGGATGCGCTTTTTGTTGCGCAAACAATCATAGGCCGGTTCGCTACAGACGGGCTCGCACGCGCTATGTGCGAGTACCTAGCGCAGACCCGCAGGCGCCTTCTAAGTGAAGGCCTAATGACTTCGCCACTCTCGAGTGACGAACATGTCGCGCTTGCCGAGGCAAGACGCGTACAATTACGCCGCCCGCCGCCGCGCGACTCCGATGAGGACGCCGCCGGGTCGGCACCCAAGCGTGTCTGTGCGCAGACCACGCCACCTGGTGTCAAGTTTATGACACCAATCACACAAGTGCAACCGGCGCCGCTCTCGCAGCGAGACCCGCGCCGCCGGCGCCTGACGGACATGCCCACGGACACGGCGCCTACCGTGGCGCCCCCCGCACCCCCCGCGCCCCGCGCGGCCCTTGCGACGGCTCTTCCGACGCCGCAAGATGCGGCGAACAATAATACGGATAATGCAGCGGCCTCTTACGCCGCAACGACCGCCTCGCCGGCAGTAGCCCGCCGGCCCCCCCTTGCACCCCTGCCCCCCGCGCCTCCAAAGCCCAAGTATCCGCCGTTTGTCATCGAGTCTCTCCCTGACTGGACAACGCACGTCAGGGAGATGAAGCGGCGGCTTGGGCGCACAATCAATGCGCGCGCATTCGGGCAGGGGTTAAAAATCTTACCCCAAGATGAGGAGGAGTACCGTTTGGTGCAGCGGTACCTAGGGGAGTTAGAGAGTAGCGGCGTCAAAGTCGTCTACTTCTCATACTCCCTACCAGCAGAGCGGCAGCTGAAGGTGGCGCTACGAGGCATTCCGGCGGACACGGAGCCCGAGGCCATCTTGTCGGAGCTGCGCGACTTAGGGTTCGAGCCGGAGCACGCTCAGCCTATACGTGCCAGAAGGGGCAGGCCGGGGTGCATCTTTTTAATTATCCTGCGCCGCACCCCCGACCTCACCCCCGCTATATACAACATAAAGGAGCTGTTGTGTATACCGGGGGTCACCATTGAATCTTGGCGGGGCAAAAGGGGCCCCGCTCAGTGCCACCGCTGCCAAGGATTTAGGCACTCCTCGCACCAATGCCACCGGGCCTTAGCCTGTGTGCGGTGCGGGGAGGAACACCACTCCGCCGACTGCCCCCTACCAAAGGGGGCCACGCCGAAATGCGCCAACTGCAAGGGGGCGCATACGGCTAACCACAGCACGTGTCCGGTGCTGAAGGAGGAGGCGCGCAATAAGCGCGCAGGCACGGTGGCGCACACCGCAGGGGGCAAGGGTGCCGCGGACGCGCGCGGTGCGCATGATGCGCGCGGTGCGCGCGGTACGCGTGGCGCTCGCGCTGCGGGACCCGCGGCGCCGCGTTCAAAGGGAGGAGAGCCGCGCACGCATGCGCAGGCTGAACGGCGCGCCCATGAGCAGCGCGCCGCGCACCCGCAGGATGCGGAATTAATTTCGTACCCTGCGGAGCCTCCCAGAGGTCAACGCAGGCGTCCCCGAGGTAGAAGAGGCCGGGGGGGGTTACAACCCCCCGCCCCCCCGCGCGCGGAAAATTCCGCGCACTTCGCAGAGGGCCCCAGTAGGGCCGCTCCTGACTCCGCTCCAGCCGCTGGAGCCTCCAGGACCGCCGGACAGCGCGCCGCACGCCCCCGCAGTGGGGGCCCTCTGAGGGGCCAGATGTGGCCAGCGAGGCGGCGATTGCTGAGGCGGTCGACAGGGCGGTCAACTCATTGTTGAGCGCCCTCTACCCGACTCCGCCTGCCCCGACCCATGGAGGACGCCGGCCGCGCAGTCGAGGCGTAAGACACATACATAACCAACAACAATGATCTTACGCCTCCTACACTGGAACGCCGAGGGCCTTAGGGGGAAAGGCCCCTACCTGCGCAACATCCTGCGTACACACAACGTAGATGTTGCGCTCATTTCAGAGACACACCTGCGCCCCACCGACCGCCTGAGTGCTGCGGGCTACTTCGTCTACCGCGAAGAGCATCAGGCGATCAACGGGGCGCCCATGCGCGGCCTGGCAGTGCTGGTTAGAAGGAGTATTCCTCACCGCGCTATCCAGGCCGTCAACCTGACTGGCATCCTGACGCTGGGGGTAGAGCTGGAACTGGGCGGTCAGCCCACAGACGTGTTGGCCGCCTACGCTCCCCCCGGCGCAAATTTCATTGAAGCCGAGCTGGAGGCAGCTCTCAGCGCGAAGCCGACGATCATCGCGGGTGACTGGAATGCCAAACACATCAACTGGCATTCCCAAGTCACGAACGCGCGAGGTCGTCGCCTCCTGCACCACGCCGAAGAGCGCGGCTACCTGGTGTGCGGACCTGACTCCGCCACCCACTTTCCTAGGATAGCCGCCCACAGGCCGGACACCATCGATCTGGTGGTGCACAACCGGCCTGACCTCCACCTAGCGCAGGAGGTCCTGATGGACGAATACCAGTCGGACCACCAGCCGGTGCTGTGCCTCATCGCGGGGGCTCCATCCCCGCCCGCACGCACCCGGAAGGTCACCGACTGGAACACCTTTGAGTCCATCATGGAAGACACCCCTGCGCCCGGCCCACCGAATTCGACAGGCGCCGTTGACGACATGGCGGAGTCCATGACGCGGCAACTCCAGGCAGCTCTGGCGGCAGCGACCTCAACGCGCACGCCGGAGATCACCTGCCAGGACCTTGCACCCTATGTGCAAAGGCTGATTCAGCGCAAGCGCGCGCTCAGGAGGCAATGGCAGCGCAACCGCTGCCCCGCGCTCAAAACGCAGCTGAATCGCCTCGCCGAACTTGTCAAGGCCGAGCTGGCCTCACACGAACGGCGCACATGGGAGCGCACACTGGGAGAGGCAACCACAGAGCCCACTCGCCTCTACCAACTTTGCCGCCGTCTCTACAGGACTCCAGAGCCGAAGCGTCCCCTTCGCGACAGCAACGGCGCCATCACTTACGATGACACAGATCGGGCCGAAATATTCGCCGAACACCTCCAGCGTCAGTTCTCGCCGAACCCCGCGACGTCCCCTACGCGCGTGGCAGAGGTGGTGAACGCTGTCGAGGCGTGGTTGACGTGCCCGATCTCTACCGACGAAGCCCAGATCTTCTTCTCGCCGTCACAAGTGCGGAAGAGGATCTCAAGACTGCGACCCAGGAAGGCGCCGGGACCGGATGGCATCACCCACGAGGCGCTGCGCCATCTGCCCATGAGGTGGATAGTTGCGCTGTCGCGCCTCTTCACGGGTATCCTCCGGTACACGCACTTCCCTAGATCATGGAAAGAGGGCAAGGTGATCCTAATATCGAAGCCCGGGAAGGACTCTTCCCGACCCGAGAGCTATCGACCCATCACCTTGCTCTCGACGCAGTCGAAACTGTTCGAGTGGCTGTTGCTGCAGAGGATCGAACAATACCTGCAGCCGAGGCCCGAACAGTTCGGCTTCCGCGGCGAGCACAGCACGACGCTGCAGCTGACGAGGGTGCTCTTCACTGCAGCCTCGGCCCTCAACAAAAAGGAGGGGGCCGCCGCCGTTATGCTGGACATGGCGAAGGCCTTTGACCGTGTCTGGCACGACGGCCTCGTGCTGAAGCTCATCGAGTCTCCACTGCCCCGCCGAATGGTCGCCGTGCTCCGCGCCTTTTTTACCGAGCGCACGTTCTTCGTTGCGACGGGAGAGGCCGCGTCGAGACCGCGACCCATCACGGCGGGCGTCCCGCAAGGTAGCGTGTTATCGCCCTTGCTCTACACCACGTACACCGACGACGTTCCGTGCCCCGAGGGGTGCACACTCGCCCTCTACGCCGACGACACGGCGTACGTGGCGTCATCGCTGAGGGCCTCGCACGCTGCCCAAAAACTCCAACGCGCTCTGGACCTCCTGCCAGAGTGGCTGGACAAGTGGAGACTCGCCGCCAACCCGGACAAGACTCAGGCCATTGTCTTCGGCCGGGGTAGGTTGCCACCACCCCTACGCTTCCTGGATCGAGACGTGCCGTGGAAGACGCCGGTCACCTATCTAGGGGTCACCATAGACCGGGGTCTGACCATGACGCCCCACATCTCCAGGGCTGTGGGGAGAGCCAAGTGGGCGGCGCATACGCTTCGCCCACTGATCACAGGCAACCTACCTCTCCGCACCAAGCTCGCGCTACATAAATTGTATGTGCGCCCTCACCTCACGTACGCGGCACCGGCGTGGTTCTCCTATGCCAAGGAGACCAACCGCCGAAGACTGCGCACCGTACAAAACACCGTCTTACGGTGCGCTGTACATGCACCACGCTACGTGAGGAACGCCACCATAGCGCGAGACTTGCGGATGGAGTCGATCGACGAGTTCGTCGCACGGCTCGCGATGAGGATGTTTGATCGAGCAGACGCCTCTCAACATCCTCACCTCCATAACATCGCGCCGTGGCACTCCAGGCCGCCCGACCAATACAAGTACCCGCGTGAGCTCTTCTCCGCGGGTTCCGACGACACCAGGGCAGCAAACGCGGCTTCGACCGCTGGTCGCCTCGCTGGGCCTCCCCCGGGTCAACCGGGGCTCCCACCCGGCGGTGCTTGACCGCGAGCCGCGCAAGCTGCCCGATACCACCACTCATCATCACGACACCAGGGCCAAGTCGAGACTACTCCTTGGCCTTCTCCTCATCACCCGGACTTGACACTCCGGACACGACCCCATCGGCTGCGCGCAGCGGGTAGAGACTGAGTCTCCCCGCGCGCCTGCAGCCCTCACCAAGGGCTATATGCCCGCCCCCGTACCGCCCTGTATCAGCAGGGCGCGAACATATACACCACTTGAAGGGGGCATACGCCCCGAACAAGACAAAACACCCCCCTCGCGAGTGAGGGTGCAACAATAACTACGAGATATAGCTTTGAAATATTTTTTTAGGTTCGGTATTCATAGATTCATAGAATTTTTTAAAGACGCATTTCAGAAAACTTTTTATAAATTTTCTGAAATGCGAATGCTTGGAATTAATTCATTAGCCTTACTCATTGGTGTTTATTTAACATAACGTAGGTTCAATCCCGTTGTAATTTTGCATTTCTGTGGCTGCAAGATTATTTTCAAGGAAATATTATTGTCAAATTATATGGCTTACTCAGTGAGATCAGAAGGCGCGGTGTAGACGGATTGGGTTCCATCTTCTAATAGCCTTAATGTTACTGACACGGTGGGGTTTATTGTACCAGACTGAAACAAACGAAATAAATAAAATATATTCTTAAGACTTGAATAAATTTTTATTTTATTAATATTTATTAACTCGCCACTCCAGTATTGTTTAGCTTTATCCCTGTAAATAAAATTTATTTATAGTTCTGCTCTTCCGCTATGTTAAATAAACCTCTAGCATAGCGCATTATAATTTTACCACCATAGAAATGACACTTTTAGACCAATTTTGGAAAACAATATTGCGTGCAGCAATTCCTTGGTCGGAGGTAACCGTGTTCTTATGTACAATTCGTAGAGCGAAATCGATTTATTATAATATTTAATTTCATTCTGCAGAACGCGAAAGCAATCTACAACCAGCTTCTAAGAGCTATCGAGATAGGCCTGAAGTGCGTTGACTGTGGTGTTACGAACACGTAACATCTCTTACAAATAGTTGATAATGCATTCTGTAAAGCTCTAAGGCAGTGATGGGCAAAATACGGCTTGCGAAAGTATTAATTTAAGTTAATCTTGCCCGAAGAGCATGGATAGTATGTGGCCCGTTATAATTACGTTTTGACAGTCGAGAAGAAAAAGGATATTCTACTTGTAATATTATTATAAAAACATTATAATATTATTATTTATACCTATATTATATACCTATATTTCTCTTGGCCTTCTTCTAGAATTTCTTAAACTTTGTGCCTGCCATTAAAAAACTTTGCCCACCATAGCTCTAAGGCAAAAATTAAAAGGCAGTCATGAGATTTAATTTTTATCCCACCGCCAAAAATTCATAATATTATATTAATTGGCTATATGTTTCAATTATTGATAACTGTATAATAAAATACAATATTTCGGTTGGACATAATCGGATCCCATTTATCGCACCGTTGGTTTTGTATCGAGGGCAGTAAGAAATCTTGTAGCATTTTATTGTATTAAATAATTATGTTTCGTTTGTATGTTGGTTGAAATATTGTAGCATTTATAGGGATTATCCTTATGAAATGTTATACATACTTATTTAAACTTACTTTGAAGAATAAATACTTATACCCCTTTATTCATTAAGACTTTATAAGTCCAATTGCCGTGCTTTTATTTAGAAGAGAGAAGAGATGAAATTAAGCATGGTTTATTTTTCATACTATTATTTTGAAATGTATACTATATATTAAGAAATATACACTTGTTTAAATTTATGTGGCTGGTATTAGGAGACTTTTGGAAGCGAAGCGGCTAATGTAAACTCATTTTCATGTAAACAATGTAAACTAACTTTAAACTTAGTTGACAGTTAACGCCAGAGACAATTAATATTACCGTAGTTCTACTTTCGTAAAGTACTTTACTTTGTCGTCTTAAATAATTTAACTGAAGTATTACTATTACAATTATTACACTTTTTAACTTCGGCTTATTAATTGCATTATTATTGTCTATACATTATTTAATGCTGTAAGACTTAAATATTGGGAAAAGCTGAGCGTATTTTATTTACACCTTTTCCTATTAAGAGAAGTTGCGAAGTACGAAACAAAGGTATGACGTATTTTGAGGAAAAGGTGTAGACTTGTGTTTACCGGAAATTTTTTAAAACAATTTAGATTTTTATTTAAAATGTAATACGTGACCAATGATATCGTTACATAAAAGAGAAAATAAACGAATATAGCTGTTTTGTTACGATAACAAAAATGTATACGGTGTAACTATGCTCTCGCTCTGTTGCTCCCTAGTTCGAGCAGTGTCCAGGTGAGACAGTGCAGGGGTACGCCAACAAATAATCGCTGGGCGACACAAACTGCCAGCGATACAATGCTCCCGTGTATGCAGAGAGGCCGGTCCAGACATGGACGAAAAAAAGAGGGTAGTGATAATCATGATGATGCTACGTTCTAAATTAAAAGTATGCAATAATACAGATAAAATATGAAAATCTTAAACAATCTAATCAAATTTAAAATTACCTTAGGATATCTTATTTCATGATGTCTTGTATATTGATGGTCAACGGAACCAGGAATTCCGAAGTTAGGTATTTTCATTATCCGTACATTGGTGTCATCGAATGTGGCATATGCTAGTATGTTGCTGTCTTTTGAAAACCAGATAGCGTTATTCGAGGCGAACACTTCCTCTGTGGATAATTTGAGTCTGTATTAAAAATTAGTTATATAACCGAAGAAATAATATACATATTGTATATTATTTCTATATTTACAGTTTCGTTTACATGTTTCCCGGAAATAAAGCCAATACAAAACTTTTGTATGCTTTCATATAAACAGCAGATATATTCTGTTTCTCTTTTTTTATGCTTTAAGAATGCGCTTTTTGCCTCTATATACTCTATGGAGTCCGAAGTTTATTAGTATTAGTTTTAGATAAGCATGTGTTCTCTCAAGCCCATTGAATGAAAATTCCGCATTCGCAGCGGCATATTGAAATAGTCAACCGGCAATTGAGTTAGTCTTGCAGTCTACACATTACACGTAACATAACAGTTATCCAAAATTATTTAGTGAACGTTTAGATGTTTTCGTTTGACGTCGGTAACAGCCTCTTTGGGCGTCCACAGCGTGCATCGTCCGCGGGGAATATTTCGCCTCGTTTAGATTTAGACAACCATTTCTGTTGAGAAAATAGTTGTATTTTCCTGGTGCAGAGAGAGCAAATATAGAAATGAAAAAGGCCTTCAACAGTATGATTTCGCCCTAAAGCAATACTTAATTAACACACGAAATCCCTTTTTATAATTTTTATAAAGAGAATCAAAAGTTGTTTTTAGTATAAAATACTATCAAACCAATAGTACGACAGTTGTCAAATTAATACACTTTTTTAATACTAGTAGCGCGCTGCATACGATCATTTCAGCCTTTTATGTAATATTTTAAATAAAAATATATAACTTACCTTCATACACCCAATCAGGAACTCCATTATAAATAATGCCTTGTTTGCCATTCGTGGATATTTGTACAGGTTCGTTTGTTAAATTTGATTGGTAATACACATTATTTTCATATACAAAAGCGAATCCAGGACCTGAAGGTGCCCATCTAAAGTTTTGGAGTAGCGCATTCGCTTCAGTGACACCTGGTGGCGTGATTAGGAACTCGTCATCTGAACGTGTATCTTTTACTACGTACTGTGCATAAAAGCTATATCTATATTCCTAAAACAGACAAAAATCGTGAAAAATAATTCGCATTTTAATAACGTTTCTGGAGTAGTGTTTCTGAACGTGAGCCCCACGCCTCACAGGAGGGGAATTTGTTGTTAAGAAGCTATTCGAAAATTGAATTAATTTCAGCTTTTCGTTATGTTTTGAAAATTTACTTACTCTGTAAGAGATTTTTTTTAATATTAAATATTATGTCTGTTACATAAAGTCATAAGAATTTAGAAAGGCTAAAGTCCCCACTTTACAAAAAATAGGTTGGGAAACACTGTTTTAAAGGATTCTATGTGTGATAGAAACTAAACACTGGAACTCTTCCAATAGCCATAGAGATTGGTCCTTGCCCAACCCCATATACGGTTATGAAATTCTAGGCTGTAAATCAAAGAAAACCTCCCTGAAAAATAAGTCTAGCTTGCCAAATTTGTAGCCAACTTTCTTTTTCTTTATTTAGTAAATACTTAGAAAAATGCAGGGAGGCAGGAGCAGTGTTGGCCTAGTGGCTTCAGCGTGCGACTCTCATCTCATTTAACAATAGCTCCAACGGTGAAGGAAAACATCGTGAGGAAACCGGCTTGCCTTAGACCCAAAAGAATCGATGGCGTGTGTCAGGCACAGAAGGCTGATCACCTACATGCCTATTCGATATACAAATGACCATGAAACACATACAGAAATCTGAGGCCCAGACTTAATAAATTTGTAGCGCCATTGATTTATTTTACTTAGAAGAATACTCATTATTTCATTCGCTCACTCTTCTTAATTTTGTTTGTAATTAAAACTTTTTTTGCATTATTTATAGGTAATGAATGAAAACACATTCACTACTATTGAATGTGTTTCATGAAACCTTACTTATTGAAATCAATAAGGAATACTCTGTTGTGATCGGGAAGCTGGCAGAGCATTTTACAATAAAAGACAAATATTTTTTGGACTTAAACGTCCAGAACTCTTTCTAAAAACTATCAGAAACTATAGAACTATTGTGTGTGCTACTATTGACTCTATTGTTTTGTGCTCGGCTGGTAAGTGCTCTGCTTATTTCTTAGACACCAATAGTTTCGCTTAAAAACACTATATTCCGCAACGCTACGTACTCGTAATATACTTAGCATCGGGTTTGTTGTCGGTGTCTTCCGGTTCCGGTTCTATTGGAAGTTACAGAGTACTGATCCAAGATCTGTCCCTCGTATTTTTTTATATTTTGTAATTTAAGACTTGTAAGGTATTATTATAGTATTGTATAAATATAAATACATATTAATAGTGTCATAGTTACTGATCTGATTTCTCTTAAGAACAAGATAAAACAGTTACTACTAACTATATTTATAATAATTTGTAGATACATTAACTTGTGTAAAATTAAAAACTGTACTTACAGTTAATTCGTTAAAAGACAGTGCAATGTATCTTTGATCCGCTGACATTTCATTGAATTGATAAGAATTCAATAAATACTGGAAAAAATATGTTTATATAATAATTTTAAAAGGTTATATTTATAAATATATATAACACATACTATACTATATACGATAGTACTAAATATATTTATTACAGTGTAATCTCTAAATGGGCGTTTGCGCTTCAGACGTTTTAGAAAGTGCTTATATGGAAGGAAAATTATTTGGGAATTTTAAAAAGTATTAAGAAAAACATTTATACCTGTGACGTGTTCGATACAACTAATAAAGTATCGTCTTCGTCAACGTTATATTTAACTAAGTTTCCATAACTGTTACGGAATAATATTTCGCTACCTGTAAGAAAGATGAATTTTAGTTAACGAATTACACAGCCTTATAGTAGTAACTTATTTTTTATTATTATGCAATTTTATTTTATTAAGAAATTTCCTATGTTTGTTTTTTGTTTCATGTGTAATTTATTTTCATTGGTTATGCATTCTTGTCGATTGACAGGTGACTCCTGTTAGTACAGAATTGTGTTTGTAAATAAATAAAATAAATGTTGGATTTTAATTTCAATTTGCAGTTGCAGTCCGAAAGAATATTTAAATTGTTCAATAAACCCAAAGTATAGTCACAAACAATACAACAGTATTTAAAAAATGCATAAATTACCAGAAGTCCAAGTGCCGTTGAAGTTTACGGCGGAAAATTGACCGTTTAGTATCGCATCCAAATCTATATCCTGTGGAGGAGTTGGTGATGGTGGCGTTGGTGTTGTAAATGATGGTGTTGTACTATCCGTGGCATCAGGACCTGGTGATGGTGTTGGTGAAGGCGTAGTCACTGGTGTTGGGTCCTGTTTATACAAAGTATATAATTTAAACTAAAGATAGCGTACCGGTCTTTGATTTTAAAGGTACCTATTTTTGATGATGTGTTGGTTGATATAATCTAATGGCCTTTGACAAAATTGTCAAAGAGGACGTAAAATGAACTTCGTTTAAAACAAATGCTTTGATCACAGTTATTATATTGGTAGTCAATATTCATAGTTAAGACAGGACAACGTCTGTCGGGTCCGCTAGTTCTTAATATTTTTTTTCTTCCTAAATGACCGCTACATCCTAGCCTATCAGGCTTACAATATTTAAAGGTGTTTCAAATGTCAATATTTTTTTTTTCTTTTTTTTTAATTTTTACCATCTGCATCAGCCTCTTGGCTTTTATCAGATTTTATGTAAATTTTAACTCTTTTTTTTATCCCGCTGATCATGCAAATATTATAAGGACAACACTGTGGATTTTTGCCTCCTACGAAATTTTTCTCTAAGATAAGCTTCCGGCAAGTGTTAATTGCACTCATAAATCAAATTAAAATTATTCATTAAAATCCAGTGCATCCAGCCCACACTCAAGATTCGAAGGAACATCCTCGGATGCCAAACAATCACACAAAAGGCTGATCACAAAACAGATACAGATGATCTAAGGCCCAGACCTAATCGAATTTGAACCACTGTATATAACTCATAACACAGCTATTTATAGAATTAAATGTGGTTAAATAACCCTACCTGTGGTGTGCTGTTAGTATCGGAGCCTCCTACATCAGCGGCAAACACCACTATAAGTGTGACAACCACCGCGATTGCTGCCACCATCGCGATGAAGCCTATTCCATAAACAAGTTTCTTGGACTTCTTGGCGGCAACCAGGACCTATTATAAAGAAAATAGATAAAGTTTAATAAGATTTATCTGTGTTATATCACAATTTTTTAAACAAATGATTGGTTTGGGGATATTTATTTAAATTGAAGTGACGTCGAAGAAATTCACACCCAAATAAGATTACGATTATTGGTACCAACACATCAACGAGACAAAAGAGATGGCCTATTTATAAATGTTTCATTCCTTTTATATTAAGTTTACCTTTTGTTACAGATTTCTAAATCTATTACAAATTGCGTAGAAAATGTTGAACAACTTACGTAAACGCTCTCAGTACATGCAGTCTTCACTTCTCATGTTCCACTACTATATTTTTACAATAAATTCTAGTAACAATCAGATATATCACTTATCACACAAGGTTATCGGTACTTGACTTTCAATAGAAAATGTTATAAAAATATCAATAGATCTGTTCTAATAGTTGTTTTTGATTTTTGCATGCGTCTTCCTACATACTAATAAATTTAGGATTTTAATCGCTTTAAATAGTTAATAATTAAAATTTTAGCATTATTTAAATAATTTTACGACCGTAAAAGGGGTTATGAGGGCAAACGTAATAATTGGAAATTATTATATATATAATTTATAATTATTTATCTATTATTACGGTTTACTTTTCTCAAGACACTATTTTATATCTTTACAAACGGAACTCTTTGTCTGATAACAGTGAACTTGCAGTTGTCTTGCCGTAAATGAGGATTAATTTTCTCTTCATATTAATTTATAAGCTTTATAAAGTAAAGGTATGCTTCTCTGAATCAAACCATGTACCACGATGTATCACGGCACCTGACCGTTTCAGTCAGTCTCACTACATTTAAAAACTTCAAAATAATACTGAATTCATTATTTCACCTGGTCACTTGTGCCCATTTCCATACTGGAACCCTCCTGAGCCATCTTGGTAACTTATTACCTGAAACAAAAAACAAAATTCAACAGGCTCAACATGGTTTAGGAGATCTATTATTGCAAAAGCGATATTGAAATTAAGCAATGTCTTTTGTCGAAAGTTAACCCGTATGAAGGTCCTATTGGAATATTTACACATTTCCTCGTCTGATACGTTATTATTTTTATCTTCATAGCCATGTAGCCATGTATACGTGCTATAAATGGCATTTTTAGGGACAAAAACATGAGTCATATCAATATTTTCTTTCACCGTACGTGCAACTGTTCTTTCGGAATAAAAATCCATAACATGGCCGTATATAATAAAGTTGAGATTCATACTTAATTTCTATTTACAGCCACTTGTATAGCAATATTCGAAGTAATTACAAAGCATACATTTATTAAGTGTAAACTTCTTATAAAGGAACCTCTGTATTAGTCGCCGTAGGATGGCGAAACGTCGTGAAGGACATCACATCTGCCCCTTCTAATACCACTACTACATAGCGATCACGACCGCTCTGTCAAGAGTGTACCGGATAAGACGAAAATATTACGCATAGCAACGCAAAGATTTTGTAAAATAGATAGCACACACGATTTCATAGAAGAAGCCATCGAAATTTGTGAAATAGATTTAAACTGTTAATACGATTTGGTTTACACGTTTCACTTAATTAACGATCTCTAACAATTACCAAATTTCTTGAGTGACTTTATCTTAGTATTTGTTTATAACACTCTATCAAATGGCGGAGCAGTATTGGCCTAGTGGCTTCAGCGTTCACCTCTCATCCCGAAATTCGATCCCCGGCTGTGCACCAATAGATTTTCTTTGTAGTGCGCATTATACATTCGCTAGAATAGTAGTGAAGGAAACATCGTGAGGAAACCGGCTTGCCTTAAACCCAAGCAGTCGATGGCATGCGTCAGGCATAGAAGGCTGATAAGAAATTATCATGAAAACGAATACAGAAGTACTGAGGAGCCCAGAACTAAAAAGGTAGCGTTGTAGCGTTTGATTGATTTACTTTATTTTATCACGATATACCTAGGTAACACTAAAAATGTTTCGAAAATTATAAACAGCTTAATGTAAAAAGTTGCCAATACTTGTATTGTTCTTCGAAGTAATCTCCGTTCCTCTCTACACATCGTCGCATTCGATGGAACCACTGAGAAAAGCAGTAGGCCCATTCTTCCTTAGGGGTCTCTTCTAAGGCATTTTCGTACGCTTTCACCGCATTTTCAGGGCTCGTAAAGCAAATACCTCGAATTTTATCTTTAGTAACTCATTATCTCGACACCTCCCTTAGTTAAATATTCAATATTCCGTTTTGCCGAGTGCGCTGAAGCATTGTCTTGGTGAAGGAGGATCCTGCTTCGAGGGCACTGCTGTCGATTTTTTTCCAAGACAACAGGCAAAAAGTGATTGACATACCAGTCTGCAGTAACTGTCCTTCCATCTTCTGCACAACTGTCGCGAAATGACCTTTCCAACCAAAGAATGAGGCAATTATCTTTTTTTCGTGCTTCTTCCTTTCTTTACCTTAGTTGGCCGATCCTCGAAAGGAAACACCCACTGAGCTGATTGTCTTTTGGTTTCGGGTTCGTAGTAATATATCCAGCTTTCATCACGTACCACGATATCAAGTACAGCATTTGAGTCACTATCCATGGGAAGGTGTTTCTGGACGTCGGTTAAAGTATGGGGAATCCATCTAGTACAAACCTTCCTGACGCACTCTCTTATCTTCCTCTATCATGTGGCGCACAGCACTGATTTTATCTTCAGTAGTCGCTGTTAAAGGACGTTCCACACGCGGATAATCATTGAGATTGCTACGTTTAAACTCGTTAAAACAATTGTAAATAGTGGTACGAGATGGGGCTTCATTAGGAATTGCTAATAGCTTTGTTGTTGAGGAAGCCCACAACGATAGTCATAATAAATGATAGACCGAAGAGTTTTAGATTTGCCGCCAATTCACAAAAACAAATGACAATTGAATGCAATTGAATATAATGCTACATTAGGGTACCAAAGAGTTCTAAAATTGAAATTCAAAAAAGTTTTTATCAGCAATGTTTCTAACTGGCCAGTTTATTAAACATTTTCAGTGTTACCCACGTATATAAAACATTCACGTCGGATTATCACTATTTATATTTCCTATAATAATGATATTTTTCTTAGTTTCACTTCTTGCAAAAATAGGTTTTCTGAATTGTGAGCAACTCTATTTTGATGTTTAAAATGCGGTCTTGTGTCTTTTATCTTCCTCAGTGTAGCCAACACTGATGAACTATAGACGTTAACTAATTTTAACCGACGTAATAATCAAAACAAAAATCAGCATCCTACGGTTAATTCCCTTGAAATTCTAATCTAATTGTTGTTATTCACTAATTATATTAAAACGTTCCTAATTTAAAATAAAATGTGTGCGTGTACTACACACGTAAGAAGTGAAACTTCTTTATGACCTTATTTTTCGAAAAATTATCTATTATATGCAACTTTACAGAAATTTGTTAAATAAAGTTAAATAAGATAAAGTTTAACAAAAGGCTTTTATTATCGTAGACATGAATACAAATAATATAATTATTTCATTTTACCTCATTACTACTAAGATTATTACAGAATTTCATTAATTGTAATATAATTATTATATTTTTGTTATTAATGGCTTCGAATCTCTTCGAATCAACCATGGTAGGGACAAGAAAAGGATGGCGCGTAACGGAAAAATTTGACGCGTAACGGAATAATGTAACGCGTAACCGAAAAATGTGACGGTAATTTTTTTTACAACGCCGATAAACAAGTTTCACTTCAATAAAGAAAATCTAACGAAAGTTTACAATAATTCATATTATTTTAAGCTGTACTGAATAATAATAACAAACTAAAATACGTTTAGAAAGTTCGGGTCCTGTGGTATAGTGGCAGTATTTTCAGCTCTGTACTGCTTTTTATTATCTTAAAAATACTATATCAAAAAGTAATATAAATTTTTAATGTTACGAACTATTTGAAGTCGATTATATACTTATTAAACTTATATATTATAATTCAAAAACGTATGTAGTATGCGGCCAATGATAGCGCAATCGTTATAAGCTGGTTAAAGTGTAATTTACCAACATATTATAAGCAATGATACAATAAAGTTGTAAAGATTACATTTAAATTTATCTCTTATCAACAAACGATAAAATAGTTATAAAATATTTCGTGATAAATAAACACGTTCTTGCAGTTAAGAACAAAGTCATAGTTAAAATACTTTTAAATACTATTATAAAATCTATTAATGAGAACCTTATTTATTTTTCCGGTAAAACGGGTTGATAGGTGCAGAATGCCAATCAGATTGAAATATTATAACTAACATGCTTATTATGTCTTTGTGGTTCGAAACTACTAAACCAAAAGTTATCTAAAAATGATCGAGGTATTTGCCGTTAGCTGCGCATTTTCCGTCTGCACAGGAATTTGCGTATGTTATTATATTTCGCAAATATATAGCATAATGTGAATTTGTACACAAACTATGGTATATATGCAAAATTATTTGATGTCTTTAATGTGAAAAACTTACCCTTTCAATACAACAACCAAACTGGCCAAAGGCCGATTTTTCACAAAACTGAGCTCTAAGCTATGTTACTGGATATTTAGATTATAGTATCTTTATTGTAGATAATACATTAATAATCGTATTTTGAAGGCAACGATAAAATCCCCACAATTATTTGATTCAGATAAAAACTTGATAATTATATTTTTTTAATTTATTTGGTTATTTTAATTAGCACAACGCATCTGAACGAGTGATTAAAGGATATTATATAAAATAATAATATATGTAAAACATTAAAGAATAATTTAAAATGAAAATATATTTCTTTTATACAATTCAAGAAACATGTCAAAAGATAAAATTTAATATCAGAAAACTAAGAAATTTATTATGTGAATCAAAGGTAAGAAAGATTGGATGAGCTTTCATTTCCGCTTTGATGCCACTGGAATGGAAGTCCGTCCCTTGTTATAATTTCCGCCCTTTGATTTTTCCTTTCTTACCTCTAAAGCCTCATGTATCAAAAACCTATTGAAATATGAAATATTCATTGTCTTCTGATGGTTGTTAGAATACTCCAATGAATAATGATAATTTATTTAAAATTATGAATTTAGTTTAGTGGCGTTTACTTATTTATTTAAAAATAAAATTATTTTTTCCATCTTATACAGCCTATTTAATTTATTACGCTTGCATATTGCGTCTGGCGAAGTCAATCCTTACGGGATGAACGACGACAACATCCCTACTTCTTTTTAGGAACGGCATCGCTCTGTGTGCTTTTAAAATTACACTTATGACATACAGCTTCCTAACGATAAATTAATTGGCTGAGATGATAAAGCTCTTCCGATGGGAATCTACATGGCCGGAATAGCATCACCTTTAAAGTAGCCTATGCCCTTGCTTTAATTTAAAAAAAAATGCTTTCTTTTTTATCTTACATTAACTGTGTTCCTTCCCATACTACTCCTAAACGGCTCGACCGATGCTTATGAATTTTTTTATGCATATTCAGTGAGTCTATTCGGCTACTATTTATCTTTCAAACCCCTCTAAGTGATAAGGGGTGTCCACCCCAAAAAACATGTTTTTGTTTTTTATGATAGACAAATGTTCCTTACAAATTAAAACAAATGTTTCCTGGCAATAATATACATGGCAAAACTACGTTTGCCGAGTCAGCTAGTAATACAATAAAATCATGATATGTTACGTTATAAAACCACTGTTGTTTGTATAAATATATAGCAGTTTCGTTTAGGCGCGCGACAAATGCATATAAAAGTTTTTTTTTTAATTTACTTTTTATATTGGTTACCGTGAGGCTATCTAATAACTGACTGGGTAGTCCATTTATTAGCCGCAGTAGAAAATACCGCAACGTTCTCTCGCTATGTACGTTGTTTGTTCTCGACGCTCTCTGTACGTCATGCTCAAATCGTTTTTTTGTCATGTCTAAAATATTATATATCTTATGTTATGGGCAGTATTTTGCAATGATTAAATTTTTCCCCTCCATTTTATAAGTAGAGCACACTTCTCGAGACAACGTGTTTGAGGATTGGCAGTTTAAAGTATATTAGGTTGAGATACGTCGTATTAAGTTATGTTGCTTATATTAACTGGATCGCTAAACCCCTTATAAAGTCAGTCAGTCGAAATGTCGTCTTATGATAATTGTTTTGGTTCAAGGCCACATATTTTGCTGTAACTCCATGCACCTCGTAACCGGAATTGATAAATAGATCACGTACAACTGTGACGTAACTACGTAACGTTTAGTAGTACCGTAACATACAGTAGTGACGTCACATCCGATGTCAATTAGAAAGCTATGATATAATCACGATAGGTTAATTTAAAAAAAATACTTGCACTGTTACTTTTTGTTTCGGTTGGTCCGTGCAGTGATTTTTTTAAAGAAATTAAAGTTTAATAGAACGCTAATCATATATTTTTCTTCCAAATTGTAAAGCAAATGTTCACTTTAAACTAAATAATACAAGCAATGGTAATTTTAGCTACTCAATTTACACATTATAGAATAATTTTACACCCTTTATAAAGTCTATATTTACTTTTAGTTTTAACTGTTTGTCAGTGTTTTTTTCCCGTGGTTTTTAATAGGATAGGGGAAACGATAGGATGGCCAAAAAGGCCAGTCATCGCAATCCATGGACTCATTGTAGCTGGTGTGTTTCCGGCCTTTAAGGGATGAGTATGCTCTTTCTATAAATAATTATAGGTCGTATCTCCCAGGAACTGTTGAATTCCCGGTAGGGGGGAGTCAATTCAAGAGTTAGCTAGTTCGCAATGGCAATTGGAAATGTTTTGTCAAGCGGATAGTGGAAGCCATCAACTTGATGCTGATAAAATTTTGAATGAATAGTTATTTTAATTTCATGTTACAATATAATTGATGTGTGTTAAGTTTGTGACGTCATATTTTCCTATATTTAAGCATACGTTTAGTTTTAAAACTTAATTAAATTTGACATTTGTGCAATTTTTGCACAGATCAGGTTTTTAAAGACTGGGCGTTATTGTGCTATATCATCAAATCACGCGTCCCGGATGTTCATGTCCAAGTTTTTTCCGGTTCCGGGATTTAAGGTTTCCCCGGGGAGTGTGCATTAGTTGTTATTACTTTGTTTCCGCTTACAAATGGATCTCGGGAGAGCTTACGACAACACTGTTTTCAGCTAGTAATTATTTGTATGTCACTGAGTAAACCGTTATATGTATTAGCACTTCATTGCATGTACCGAAATATAGTACAATTTAGATAATTAAATGAAAAGGAGTTCAACTGGCGGCCTTATCGCTTTCAAGCTATCCCTTCCAGGCAATCACTAGAATCAAATAATTAAGCGCAAGAAGTGCAAAAATACGTTATAAATATAGTTATTTAAACAAACAAATGAATTAAAAAATATGTAAACAGTGAACAGGACAATAGTCAATCACACATGCACATTAATGACGATATGACTGAATGAATGAATCAGATCAGTTAATACAAAAGTTAGGGATACGAAGTGGACAGGTGATGCTTGTACGGTAGAAATTAAAGGAAGATAAAGAAGGAGCTAAGCGAATAGGGACCGTAAGTGAATTCCATAGCCTCACTGTAGAGACCTTAAAGGAGTTGCCAAAGAACGAAGAGTTATGATGAGATTTCAAGAATATTGTTTTCGGAAGAGCGTAAGTTATAGTTTTAGGCTCCCCAAAGAATTACTAATCCGTCGAAAGAAGTATCCTCCAGTAGGAGGCACCGTACAATTTGCGGCTAACTTTCTTAACATGCTACTCCCAGGATTAAGTTTGACCAATTAAGACCCCAAAATTCTTTACTGTACACGAGGTAAACGTTAATTTCTACGGACGATGGGAATTTTGTTACAACGATTTACAAAATGAAAATACATATATTACGCGATCGTGTCCAGACAATCCTAATACCGGCCTAATAATTTTACTGATTTGACAATCACTAGTAGAATTTCTATAAGAAATTAAAACAAAGATTCTATCTAGTAAAAGCAATGAACGTTCCAAATGAAATCAGTTCGATTAATCTGATTATTTCGGTCAACATTATTGGGGTAGACGGAAACGCGTGTCCCTTAATTGTTCTAAGTAATTTCTATAGACAGACCCTTTTGCTTAATACAATAACTGATAATTTCATTTAACTTTGGAAGTAACTTATATATATAGTATATACTAATATTATTAAGAGCATTGATTTGTATCTTTGTTACGAATAAACTCTAAACCTGCTGTAACGATTTTAAAAATTATTTCTCTAGAAGCTGAAGCAGGCCGCTGGTAAGTAAATTAAAAGATTCTAGCTGACTATTAAGTCCATGAGACAGGGCAGGTACGATAAATAATTATCAATATAATTCAAAATTCATAGTAACATTATACGATTTGGTCTTTTTAAAGTTACATAATTTAATTCAAAAATTAAAAAATAAATTGAGGAATTTGAGGTAAAACAGTAACAGAAATGAATGAATTAACTGTCCCTGAATTTTCTTGTGATGACCTCAGAGTCGAGCAATTTATAATAATAGAGTTAATTGCAGTAATTACGGGAACAGCATTGTGTAGGAGATTACCGTTAAGTAGTCTTTTTAGATAAGACGAAGAGTATAGTTTATATTCCGCTAAGAGAAAATATAATATATTGATCCCTTTCCTCTTACAATTAAAAAAATATTTCATTACTTTGTTTAAGTTTTCAATGAATTAAGCATTCCACGGCGTAATTAAGTAACCGACGAATGAAAATATTTGTAATATAGACATTGACTATAAGCGACTGTTTTTAAATTCCTTTAATTTTTCAACACGAAAATAAAGTTAGAGTTTTATTATTTTGTTTCCGATGAAGCGTTCATACAGACCCAGAGCATATGTAGGTAAAAAGTAGTTCAGGAGAAGGAAGAATGTTTCTCATTAATATTGACTGTTAAGATTGAATATCTAATTAATGTCACAGGTACAATGGCAGTTAATATAGCTGCGGTTTCATTGTTCCTCGCCCCAGTTCCGTGTCAACGTAGGAATATATTCAATTGTAAATACAAGTCTGTGTCTACAAGACAATAGGAAAGTTAAATTCAGGCCTTTATTTAGTATTTTTTCTGAGATTTAAAACACCGTCCGATACATTGATAGGTCTTATACGGCTAAAGGTACACTTTGGACTTTGTACGAAAGTTAAAAGAATATTCACCAAGAAACATACAGCGATGTTTTTTTTTATACTTGTTAGAAATTACAAAACCCATGAAACAAAAAATAATTAATTCATCATTGTAGATTTGGTTTTACAAATTTGAAATAAATATAATGACCGAATAATTATAATATCAATACAATTTGTTAAACATCAAACGAGACTCTTGGGGTTTGCCTGAAGCTCTTTGTTATCGTTGAATGAGTTTCTGTAGTACTAAACATTTCGGAACCGATATAAATTGATACTGATTTTTTTTATATTTATTTAATACATTTTTATTATAATAGAATAAATTTAATTTACTTATCAATGATAATAAAGTATTAATTAAAATTATCAACTCTATTTATCTGTTGAAAAGGAAACGTGTATTATACAGCTGTAAAAACAGTAGAAGTTAAAAAAAATATTTCTATTAAAATGCTTAGTTCACCGAAAAGAGAATCCGAGGAAATATGAAAAGAATTTCCCTGTTTTATTGCTTAATTTTTTCTTTGTGTACGCGACCAGAATTGTCAAAGCGATATTTTGTTCTTCGCGATATTTGACGGAACAATTTTGTAAGAATACACAGATTAAAAAACCTTATACAGAAGGGGACAGTTGATTTTTAAACAAATAAAACAAAAGAAGAACGTCTTATTTAATACCCAAGGAACACTTAAATATAACGGAAACTTATAAACGCAATTCCCAAACTCCTGCGTATTTATCATTTTCTGATTATTCCATTGTGTTTTCTTGTCGTATCTTTGCAGGTTCAGGGTTAGACAAAGTGCTGCCTGTCCTTGTAGCAATGCAGCTGAAGAGACTGTGTTGCTTGTTCTGACCGACTGTCCAATGTATGGATACGACAGGTATAACACTGAACAAGCTATGGGCATGGAGGTACCAGAGGCGAGTTTAAGGGAAATAATGTTCAACATTAGGTTAAGAGGCATCTTTGTGGGATTTGCTGTAAAAGTCATAAAAAAAGTTGTTAATAGAAATAGATAGTAAGTAGTGTTTAAACATCCGGGTTGACAATACCATACGTAAGCTATTAAATACCCCTGACGATTAAAAACTCTCCGGCGTATTTATCAATTTCTTATTATTGCATTGTCGATACCAAATTTTAATCTAATCCTTCAAGCTTCCCAATAAAGGAGTAGGTTGTGATTAAACAGAAACTATATGAGATCTACGAGAAAAGGTTTAATATTTATATTTTTACTTTACTTCACATTGAACCAGCTGTCATTCGACTTTCCGAACCGCAACTTTAGGGCCCTTCCAGAGAAGAGCCCTACCTACCTTTAAGGCCGCATTGCACTTGCAAAACTCTTGGTGTTGCGGGCGGGGAAACACTTAACTTAGCTTTATACACAAAAAAAACATTGATTGGCCTAGTGACTGGAGTGTGCGACTCTTACTGAGGTCATTAATTCGAGTGACAGCTGTGCACTGGCATTTTGTTTCTGTTTAACACTCGCTCGTACGGTAAACACAACATCGTGACGAATCCATGCCTGCACCAAAAATCAACGGCATACATTGCCTATTAGCAAATATACAATTTCAAGTTAAAGTATGTTACGGAAGACTTGGGAATCCTGACACAGTTTCATTACTTAAAAGGGACCCCAAATATATATAACGAATTAACACGTTTGTTACTTGTATTTGCATTACATGTCCTGCAAATTACGGTTCTTGTATATGCAAGAATAGCTCTTGATTGTAATGGAACCCGTGGCCTAACGAATCTATAAAAATCAATATTCATCATGGTTTGAATTCAATAGTGTTGTATTACATAAGAATGTGGAAATACCTGTTGTACCGAAAACAATGGTTAAATAACATGTAAACAAGTATACAGCTAAAAACACGTTTCCTTTTGTCTTTTAAACTGAAATGAGGTAAGCTAATTGTTAAAAAATAAGAGCAAATAGGCCGCTCCCTTGTATTATTTATTTAGACTGAAGGTTCATGCACAGATCACCTACATGCCAGAAAGAGACACATAAATGTATATGTGTCTTGTGCTATGTCGTTAAGTATGGTGTTTTAAAAGTATTTGAAGAAATCTGACGATGTTCGATTATCATAGCAATATTTCCCATCTGTACTCTCTAAAATTAACGAATTTAAACTGTTGATGTAGTATTTATGATCACTTAAAGCTGTGGTATGTCACTTATTGCTTAAAGATTGGAAAAAAGTTTTTATTAAATTAAATTTAAAAAAAACTAACTTAGAAACGTTATTGCGCTAATATTTTTTAATAAGTTTTGATAGTGTTAGTTTTTAGTACATCTTTGGAATAGCTCTTTGTGACCTATAGGATCATAGAATGTTTTAAAAGTTACTGATATAAAAAAAATTGTCCCGAAAACCAGTCTAAATGCAATAAACTACTTTCTTTGTTACATTGCTACGATAGGTGACAGTGTAATTAAAAAATATATTTATTTTCACTAACATAATTATCAACTAATTTGCATGTTATTTACGAAAATTTAAACATTTAGCTTGGGCCTTATAGGTTCAATAAGTAATATTTTTTACTCTATATAAAATTAATATTTATATAAAACTTACCATTCACTAAAGGTATCCAAAATATTTGGTAAACAGTCACCAAAATAAGTTTTATATGGAACGACACTTTTCATTGCTAGTACTCACATCGGCATAACTCAATACTAAAATCGTACACTTGTAAACAAATAGATCGCGAAACGTGTGCGATAACTTAGCGTCAAACGACGACTGCGCGCCAAACTAAGACACGGTATGAAACTTTTTGTTTAATAAAACCGGCGACTACGTGTGCGTAAGAAAATCCCGAAAGCCCCGTTGATGAAAGGTGATTAGTCATCTGTATTAATAACCTATATACTGAGTGTGTATTACGCACGTTATGGTAATTTTAGGCGAACATTATTACTGCCACTTTAAAATATACAAATCGCAATCCAGAAAGTTTTTTTAAATTTTGCCATGTTTTTCAAATTAAAAAACATATCTTTTTAAGTGTTGAGAAATAATGAAGTGTACACCTTCTACATTATTTGAAAATAACGCATTTAATGTATTTTTTTTATTTAAATTTAGGTTTTAGTCTGTGTAATACCTAAAATTGTAACATTCGCTCGAACGGTGAAGGAAAACATCGTGAAGAAACCGGCTTGCATTAGACCCAAAAAGTCGACGGTGTGCGTCAGGCACAGAAGGCTGATCACCTACTTGCCTAATAGGTTAACAAATGATCATGAAACGGATACATAAATCTGAGGCCCAGATCTAAAAATGTTGTAGCGCCATTGATTGATTTATTTATTATAATACCTAAAATTAAATTAACCACAGGATATCAGCAGTGATGTTGTGTATCTGTTCTACTTATTATTCGTACCATATAAACCTACCGTACAATGAACTCAAACAACATGCAAATTAGGCGATAATAAATAAACGATACCGTAGTTTGCGTAACGAGAATCTAGGCTCTCAAAATTAAAGGGATATCATTGAAATAGTAAATCTAGATGTGTGTGAACATAAATGTTTCGTAAAAAAATTATGTTCACACTTATCAAAAATATTATTCTGGAATAAAAATATAAAGACTTAAATCTAAACGATTCTCCTATTACTCCAATTTTAGTAAAGTTAGCACTACTAACCATTGAATGCCCCTGAGTCCTTTGTGGAGGACAGTAAATTCTTGAATCGTGGACATGTTCAGCAAAGATGGGCGGGAACTAGAGACTCTTGGCTTGGTATTACTTTGTAGGGATGGGTTTCCATCATACCTATATCAGACCGTTAATAAATTTTTTAACAGAATTTTGTCATAATATACATCATAAGTTAACTTAACCGAATATTCCGAAAACATAAAAATCAAGACAAAATAAGTGTTTGTGTGAACTACAAACATACTAAAATAACAGATTTTGTTAATGTAGAAAAATTATAATTGTATGTACGTAATGTCTTTTTACTATAATTTTCATGTGAAATAAATAAAATGTATTTTATTTTATACATGAGCATATTAATCACACTTTCAATATTAAGTATTAGGTACTTAATAACTATGTCATCGCCTGTTGCGACTATCATTTTTTACGACCAAATATGAGTAGTCCCTTCGATGTTGTTACAATGGATTTTACTGTATATATAAACGACCAATTAATTATTAATTAACAGTTTCTACAAAATGACTGCAAGCGAGGTGAATCCCCTATTGCGGTCTGCGGGGCTACACCAAAGTCGCGTGCGCGTTATCGCGGCACTGCTATTTTATGTCATGTATCTCAGTTGAACAACATAAATAAGCCTTTAAAGTTTTACAATACCAATTAACTAAGGTGAACTTAGTAACAATTTTTTGTTTCATTTTATAGGATGCGAATCAAATAGAAGTTTTAAAGCGATATTTATGCACTAAAGAAAGATAAGAATGTTTTTTAAATACGTTTAATTGTTTGTAACAGTAACACCTTTTAAAACACCTTATTTTACTTAGCACGAATTTTACATTATTTAAATAACTCGGTGTTTACAATGCATTGCTACAGTTGTCATCAGCAAAAGACTATTATTTATAATATATTATATTTAAATTTAAATACTCCCAAATACAATATTATAAATATATTTAGGTACATATTTAAAAGAGTATATAAAGTCATATCCAGTACCCTATACAGTAAAAGACGGTTTAAAATATTCATAGTTTGCTAACGAACGGAACCGCAGCAGTGCAGGACCTCGTTTGTGGTTCAAGGTGATCTTAATTATGTCGAGAAGAATCATTAATGACATTTCTCGACGAACATTTTATGATCGCCTTATTCTGTGTAAATTAGCCCATTATGAGCTGAGTCGAATAATTCAGCATATGAAATTTTTATTCGATGAATTTTATTAATTATGAACGGCAATATATATTATAATAATGAAATGTAAAATCTTATTTTATAGCCACTGAGTATATAAGACTAAGGAGACGCTACAACTATTGTTTATACTTACCGTATATAGGACGTTGTCGTGATTTATAAAAATTGACCACATGTTGCATAATTACTGCACAATTTATTTTCAATGTTACGATATACCTTTGCATGCTTGAACCTTTTGTTGCATAAGTGTCTGGTGAGATAACACCACAATAACTCAAGAAGCGGGTCAAGAACCCACGTGAAACTGACATGTGATACCTATACTTATTTACAGAACATCATTGCGATGTAATGATAAGTTTAAGTAATTATGATAATATTATTAACACAAACTTAAACACCTTACTGTAATGTATGGTACATTAAAAAACTTGTATTGTTTGACATTATTTATGTTGTCGTAACAGCAATAAATAGAGTAATTATTCTACCACATCTTGTTTTTTTATATATGATTGGATTGGTTTCAATTAGCTTACAAGATCTTTCAACACTAAAATATAATTAGTAATTACATATATTTCGCAACGTTTTTTTTTGTTTACTTTGGCGCCGAAGGTACCATAAAAATTCGGTTTGCGGCTTAGCTAAAGACTTTCGCCTGTGAGCTTTTTCGCGATCAAGTATCTAATAAGTTCGAACACAATTTAAGTAACTTTTATTTTACCAACCACCACCAGCTTTCGTAATTTGGATTGTTAAAAATTTTGGTTCATCACAGAGTAAACATGACATATTCGTGCAGAGCTTAATATTCAGAACTTTACTAATTAAATGAGTACTGTCACTGAAATACACTTCACCAATTGACATTGACAGTTGACTTTAACATGGACATACGGCGTTTCACAGTGCACAATTGCCGGTTTTTATTACAAATTAGAAACTGTAAAAAGTATTGTATAAAGTGATTACAATATATAAATGACTAAAGCAGAGAACGTTCAGAGAAGTGTAGCCATTTCAGTTTGAATTACCCAACCCTAACAGGAGGATCGAAGAAGCTTTAGTATGCCTTCCGTAGTTGCAGACCGTCCTCGTGACTGTACTTCTTGCAGAATAGTTAGTGCTGTTGGTCTAATCGGCATTGGTGGTTATTTAGCTAATGTTGCTTGGCAAAATAAAACGACAGCTGGAAAAGTAGCTATATCCACTATGTCATTGGGTAAGTATAAACAGAACCGGTCTATGCTAATGATTGGGACTAGGGAAAAGGTTAATTTGTATATGAATCGGCGCTTCGATAGTCCTATGTTTGATTAAATCCATACTACAGTAGGTTATATAGAACTCAGATCCATATATAGTTTAAGAAATAATAAATTATTAACTAGTTTATATACTTTGATTGAAGGTTTATATTAAAATATAACACCTACATAAGAATTTCAAATGAATTAGACTGCTATACAGTCTGATTTAGACTAGAGGAGATTTAAAAAAGCAAGACAGTGTGAACTGTGACTCACAATTTCAAAATCATACTCATTTTCATGTACAGGAGTCAAATGTTGCGCTAGGTCTTTCTGAATTTTATCCTAAGCCCATGTTCCATTAAAGTAATGTTAAAATGTCGCACAAAATTAAGAAGTGGTTTGTCTATTATATTATTTTGGCTTAGATAAGGCAAAATTCATTGCATCATAGCATTTGCTGTTGTGTCAGTTGGTTGGTTGACTACTTGATTCTGGTGGTTAGATGAAACTTATTTTTGCAAAAATATGAATATTATAAATAGTAATTATAATAGATTTAAAAAATATTTATATAGGAATATAGTATTATGTATGAATGTCAATAATTTTTTTTAACTTCTAGTTCTCAAATCAAGGGTATTTAATTAAAAAATAAAAGTTCAAATATATTTGTGTTCTGAAGTTTCTGCTACAGTATTGTGTCTACCAACTAATGTTTATTATTTATACCATTATTATGTTTATAAGTAAGTAAGTGAATAATGCAAAATGGTTATATTTTTCAGCATTTGTGTCTCTGGGTATTGCAAGATATAAGCAAGAGTATCCTTTTAACAAAAAAGACGATAGTAAAAATTTATAAGAATAATAAAGCTTGTAATAAAATGTATATAATGTTATATTAGTTTGTACTTTGTAAATAGAGTTTTAATAAAATCTAAGAATGAATTTGGTATTTTATTTGTTGCAGCGCCATCTAGTTTGTATGACGTGTACTTGCTAAACCAAGATTCGTTCAATTAGACAGCGATTATCGGTGCACAGACAATTGTTTTTCAAAGGCGCGTGTCACGGCAGATACTAATTTTGTCGTGAGGTGAGCGGAGTAGCACAGAGCTCAAGTCGAGCTAAAGAAACAACTTTCAGAGGTGAAATCTTAGATTTACTATACAATATACGGATAGTATTATTTCTATCAGATTGTACACATAGATAAATTACGGCACCATAAGCCTTTTCGCTGGTATCAAAAAAAAAATATGGGTGAAGAAGATTTCGTTACACCTACATGACGTGGTACTTGTAAATTAGATAGGAAGGGTAGATCAATATAGAATTTCTTCCATGCTTGAATAATATTAGAAGGAGCAATTTCATCCCAGTCCTGTTTTAAAAGCCAAAGCTTCATTATTAGAAGTTTAACGTATAGTATAAAAGGTGCGGCTAAACCTAGAACGTCCCATAAACGGGCAATGATAAAAAGCATATTACGCTTAGTCGCTGTAACTTAAGATCAGTTAAGTTGCTTAATTCGAACGAGAAGTTATCTGATTTTGAATCTCATTTCACACCTAAAACTTTATGACACTCATTTGAATCAAAATGAACTGCTTGCGGATGCAAATGATTGGAAGGTAAAGAACAAAGTAGCTTTTCAGAATTACTTGACCATTTAAAAAGATCAAACCCACCAGCTGAAAACATTTTAATAAGTTGAGAGGATACGTCAGCGGCAAATGCGATAGGGAACGTTCTAAACCGAAGTAGAACTGCAAATTAGGTTAGTGCAAGTTAGGTTAGGTATTAAGATTTCAGCGTATAATATGATTTGACGTTAAACCAAATTCAATATGAGATTCAATTTTAGAAAAATACGAATTTTGTCGTGCTTGAAATAATAATATGGAACTTGGAACATGTTCCAACTCGTTTCGTGAACATTTACCGGCGTTTGTTCTTGTTCTTTTATCCATGTTATCTACAAATAATTATTCTAAAATTAAGATTATAAAAATATTAAAATAAAATGAAATATTAACAATACGATTAAATTCAACCATACACAGATTTATTACTAACGTAATCTATGAAACAATTTTTCGAAAAAAGTGATGTAGGTAGATATTAATTACGCATGATCATTCTCACCAAATCAGGCATAATTATTAAATACGTAAATACGAAATACGGATAATAGATTTATAAATACATGTAATATTTAAAAAAATCTATATTAATTGCGTCGTTATACGGGTAAGAAAATACCCACCTAAAATACGTTAAAGAAGATACGAAAAATAAATATGCCTAACTAAGAGATATGATAGATATACGGCTCGAGAAGGACCAAAAATGCTGTGTGGGCATGGGTATCCGGAAGCTATATCCAAGATTCTCCCTACCCTCGGTAAAATAATATGCGCTGGTTCGGCTGTCGCGTGTCATTATAATAAAAAAAAAGGAATCCAATAATCGATAAGACTAAAACTAGCACTTACCATCAGCGGTGGCGTATCTCACTAAAACACTGGATCCTTCAATGATGAATCAAAAAAAAAGTAAATGCTATGTAAATGCATGTAAATAAATATAAACCGCATACGGTATGCGGTAGTGCGCACGCGACAGCGGTTAAAATTTAACTCCCTTGCGCCATTACGCCGGGACACCACCTACCATCTCCGTTTCGTGTGTCAAAGTCAAATCGACAATTGTCATCCTTCTTTGATTGACACCAATTTAGCGCGAACAGGCCCTTCTCAATAGATTAGATAAGGTGCTGGTGGTATGTTGATGACTGCTAAGTCATCCCCATACCCCCATTCTGTAGAGATTGCTACCATTGAGTTCTGTTATGAGCTCGTTAACTACTAGATTCCACAGTGGCGTCGATAGGACACCACTTCGTGTACCACTACACGGTGAACTGTATAGCTCGCTGTTTTAACATATTCTTGATCCAATCTGTAAGAGTTGACTCTAATCCACATGCTGCTAGTGCTATGATTATGCTTTAATCAGACAGTTGTCAATGCGAGGCACAACGTTGTGGAGTAATGATTCTGTTGATTTACCTGAGTGTTGATTTGGATGTAAGAATTTAGATAAGGCTTCGTTTCTACCGGTCTCCTCACCCCTCCAACGTTTTTAGAAAGAATGAGGTAAGGCCAATCGGTCTGAAGGATATCATTTGGTTCAATACCCAAGCGAAAGCCCATTTCAGCTTCCCTCCATTTCAGAGGAGATTAGCGATGAACTGACACAAGATATTCTAATCGATTCCCACTTCATCTTAGTAGACCTGGGAACATGCCATCCAAGCCAGCCACTTTAAATGGTAGGAATGAGTTGATTGCCGATGTTACTTTTTATATGATGATTATTCTGTCAGATACATGCTAGTCTGAGCTGACGGTGGCTCTTTCTGAATATGGTTGCCATGCCTGCTAGTTAGCGATTATACAACCTATAAGGACCCTAATTATCCTTTGGAAATACTAGAAAAATAACTGAAATTTTATCTAACATACCTAAATAAAGTACAATCCATTTTCTATCCACACATACCTTTGTAGTCCACGAGTCTAAATAACATTAACGTATGATATTTATAGGCATTATTGTAAAGGTGTACACACGCATGAGCACTTATTGCTTACTGAACTGTTGCGTCTAAAAAGGGTTACCAGAAATCTACATAGATAAAGCCGAATTGTGCAAAGATATAATTGCCACATTGGAATGTTTCCTTAAATTATTTTCATGTATAAGAAGGTAATGCAGAATTCGACTTTCAAATTCATACAAGTACATTATAATCATAGGTTATTTTATCAGTATCTTAAGTTTAAATTCGTAACAAAATGTCGATCCATGACTTGACTTATAGAAACAAATGAGTATCCGTGCCACAAGACCAGCACTTCCAATACAAACAAACAGAAGCGAGAGTGTATATCAAAAAATCAGCGTCTAATGTAATCTCGACGCTCCAAAGTAAACTGATGACACTGAAAATCAACCCTGAATAACAATGAACTCATCCTTACAAGCTTTTAGTAGACGTCCACGCTAACACAACTAAATGAATGGTATTACTCGATTAGGTCGATGCAATAATGTCTACATCGGGACAGATCGCAGCCACAGTATGTCGTATGGCAGTATTATTACTCTCACTGGCATAGGGGTATCTACATTTTTATTCGTATATGTTCCCAGCTATCTTAGTACATATAACACGCCCATTAGGAAAACGCACGATGGAAGGGGGCGAATGGATAGAGGTTCATCTGATGTTAAAGAGTGTTTCCGGTCTAATAATCCTCTTTTCTTGAAGAACCCTAAGTCCTAAATTTAATAAGAACCATTGGGTTCAATCCCATCTCAGGTTTTATGTAATGAAACATCAGTGAGAGTTGTAATATATTTCTTATCGAAACCTACACGTAGCGCCGCTACTAAGACCTAGAAGTAAATATAGACGTTATGTTTAAAATACGACATATTATTACATATACTGACAATAGAAAATGGCGTAAGAGACTGGGGACAGTGGCCGTTAATCAAACGAGTTATGGATTGATTGTTACTGCCTTGATTATATTCACTGTGTCAGACCGAAGTAAACAAGTCGCGTTAATGATAAGACGCCGCCGCCCAGAACAGACGCGCGCCCAGCCGCCCGCGAACATTAAAATTAAGGCATAGGAAAAACAAAACACAAAGCTGATGGGTAAGAATTGCATTTAATAATAATTTTATTTTTACTTAATCTTTGCTTCCGTATTTTACGATTGGGAGGGTTCCATATGGAACACTTTTCCGTCGTGTCAATTCATAGCGTTTTTAGATTGATTTAAAATCAAATGCATGTTAGTCATTGTATTTAATTGTTATTACTATATGACCTATGAAGACTTAGCAGCTATTACAATTTTTTTATTAATATTTCCTATGCGCATGTTTTTACAATCTGTTCATGTTTGCATGGCAATTAAGCAAACCAAACAACCGTCTAAAATTGCTTTTTACAACATTTCACACCGTATTTACGATGTCTACAATCTGCATAATGTAATGACAACGCTCATATTAAGCTGGTCATCCAAGCCGTTTATAGCTTCTGACTATCAAATCCCATAGAAAGGTTCCTTTTTTAAATTCTATAGAGACTATGGCTAAGCTCCATAACAATAAATGAGGTTTATCGTGGCAGTATACGATCGATGTTGTTCTATAGTATAATTTTGTTATCTTCAGATAAGCTGTGGGCAGGGAACGTGTTTAGTGAGGCACCTTGGTACGACAGTGACTACGTAATGGATGAATATCATAGAGATTGGAAAGCAGGGGCTACTAGAAAAATTGCTAATAATGTTTTGAAGCCTGAAGCACGGATTGCGCATGAAGGAATGGGATATGTTTGGAGTGGTGTTTTGGGAGCGATGTTGGGCGCCGGAGCTGTTCTTATAATTGCCGTTTTGCTGTTCATATTTCGACGGTCGAAAAAACTTGAGAAGCCCTCGCTGGCGCCTATGGAAGTTAGTCCAAATGTGAGTAGCAGTTTAATATTTAATGTTTGCTTGAGATACTTGTTTGGGATAAGAGATATACAAGGCACAAATAGAAACCAAAAATCTGATCACGAATAGAAGACCATTATAGTTTTCTAGAGCACACATTCATATAAAAAATATCGTATTTATTTTGTTCGTTACCAATTTTACTGCGTAAATTGCTCGCGATGCGCGATGTTCCAACGACTTTTTATAATTAAAATGTTTTATAATGCTATAAAACTTGCTTGGTATATTGCATGATATTAATTTATGTCAAGATGAATCGGTATATAAAAAAATAAACCAAATCACAAATAGAATCTTGTACGTATTATCTTTTATATAAATGAAAAATCAAAATTGCAAAAAAGCGAACGTAAGCCGCAAATTTTACGTTGATAAGGAAAAATTATTTCCGAATCAGAAGTCCGAAGAAACGAAGTTAATGTGACCTCGCACCCACGGCTATATCCTTACCAATGCTGGCATTTTATTTTTTACTTCACAGGGCTCATAATAGCTGATACCATATTATGTTTGAGATAAAAATTCTACGGTAGTCTCGTATTTTATAAATATTTCTTTTTGTATTAATTGTAACTTATCTACGTACATGCGAAGTACATGAAAATTCATTTCCCGGTACATAAAAGTTTATAATATTTCAAATAAATATCTATTTTTATTATACAAACAGACAGCAAAATCTGTGTGTAGTTTCAAAATGAAAGCTTTATAATATATTACACCACATATATACATAATTGTTATAAAAAACTTAGGAAATTCTTAATATCTATCAGGCAAAGTTTCGGTCATATTTCCCCAGAGAGCAGGGCCATGCGACAAAATGAGCAACTTTGACAATCCAGTTATAACTTATGTCCAGCTCTTGACTCGTTTAAGATTTGTTCAACGTTTAAATAGTAAACATTTTCGTCATTTGGCAAAGTTGAGAAAATAGCCGATAATTCGATTTGAATTGCGATTTTGTATAAAGACCTACAAACTTTTTAAAAGCTATAATCGACTCGATTTCAAAACTTTATAAAATGTTTTAAGTTTTTATATTGTTTAATTTCCTTCAATTCTCGACATAGTATCATCTGATATAACCTTAAAACCAGAGCGAAAATTACAAGAACAGTCATAGTCGATTGAGAACGTGTTTTTTTACTCGGTTAATCGTATGTTTATTTAATTTGTAATTTACATTTATGTCAATTAAGTAAGGTGGAAAATTAAATAAAAAAACTATATATGAAATTATATTACCAATTAGGATTGTTACTGCCCTTTCGCAGGACATCGTTTTTTTGCATAACACTTTCGAAAACAGACTGATATTTATGATGGATTTCAAATATTTCGGCTACTATATGGGCTACATAGAAATGTGAATAATTTTTGGAAGAAAAATAATTGTACTGAAAATCTAGTGAAATCTCTTATATGTTGATTTACAAAGAATTCATTATGTGCATAATATCTCCCTTTTTATTAGAATAAATAACGATGCATTAATGCCACCTTTATACTAAACGAATCGAATGTTTTGTATTATTTAATTTATCCTCGTGTAAAGCGACATCTCGAGGAATATTTTGAATTAATACATTCGAGTGCCGACTGAAGAGCGACTCGCTTTCTGTAACAAAGATGGCGCCATGTTATGAACTGCGTAAATTAACTAAGAAAATATTTAGTTAGATTTTAAATCGAAAGATTGTTATTGCTATTAATTTTTTTTCGCTCTCATAAATATTCAACGTACATATCAAATTCTTGTAATGTAACAACCAATATACAATCCAGCGCTACAGAATCGGAACATACTCGTATGTGTGTGCTAATTTTTTATGAAAATATTTTGTATGTGTTCATAATTCGACTCGATCAGTGACTCAGTCCGCTAATAATCCTAAATTAAATTATTTCCTAAACTAATGTCCCCGGCTGCGGGTTACTATCTTTATAAATGCGCATTAATGAGATAAATTCAAATAGTTACCGAACGAATTGTAGAATGGTTCCGTCAATAGACAATGTGCTATATAATAGTTTGGCCATAAATACTGTTACATAAAAACTTTTCTTTTTAATTATTTTGAATTTGGAACATGTACATTATTTTAAAAACTTCTCTCGATTTTGCGCGATTTTCATATTTTTTCGGCTTCATTATTAAATTACAATATGGAATGGGTGTTAAAGAAAATATCATTGCAATGATTGCCTTGCACAAAGTAAGTACGGAGCCGACGGTAATATTTCAGACACTTCAAAAGCTTGGTATCAGCCGTATGTTCGTTTATCGTACCTACTATGAACAAATACAACAACACTTCGTCTGTCGAACACCAGAAAAGATCAGGGCAGCCGTGTGCTGTTAGAACTACAGAGGCTGTTAATGCCGTTAAAGCCAGAATTTGTCAAAATCACAAAACCCCCTTAAGGAAAGAAAAAGTATTATCGCGAGAAATGAAGGTTACCGTTAGGACACTGTTGTGTATTTTAAACACGACCAGAAGATCGGTGCTTATCATCGATATACAGGACATGCCCTAAATCAATCTTTACAATTAAAGAAATTGGATCGAACAAAACGCCTTCTGTCTCGATACGCAGGTGAAAAGTACAGAAATAACCTCGTTACCGATGAAACAATATTCACATTTGAAAAACACTACAAATAGCAAAATGATAAAGTGTAAGCTCACAGTTCTAAAGAAGATGCTCAAGTGGTCGGAAAGGTACGACGTGGTCATCATCCTGCTTCAGTGATGTTTTGGTGGGGCGTGTCTTATCAAGGAGTCACAAAACTACATTTTTGTGAAAAAGGAGTGAAAACTTCAGCCAAAGTGTATTTTAGGATACAGTCTTGGATCATATTGTGAAACCTCTCATCAATACACTTTTTAAAAATATACCGTGGACTTTCCAGCAGGATTCTACACCTGGTCTCAACGTACGAACTACCCAAGCCTGGCTTGAAACCAACGTTCCGAACTTTATAAGAACTGAAGACTAGCCCTCATCTTGCCTAGACCTCAAGCCTTTAGACTTAAAATTATGGTCAGCTTTAGAGGACATGGTCTCCTCGACACGACATATTTGCTATACATACATACAATAAATACTAAAATCATTAAATGAAGAGACTAGCTGCCCATAACACAAGGAGTCCTAGTTTCAGGTTTCTCTCTTTTAACTATAAATACTTTTTTATTATGTAATAAAGTTTCTTTTTCTCTTTTCCTTTTATTATGCCTTTTTGCCAGCCAGTAATTGTGTAGTGAATGGCAAGTGGAATTTACTTACGACTGCGTTTTTATTATCATAGAAGTAGTAACAACTACCGAAGTTATAACTAAAGCAGACGGTACTTAATAGTAAGTTATGTTAAGGTGTCTGTCTACTTCTATCTGATGTCAATTATTCAAGATATGATTGTCTTTTGTTTAAAAAAATTGACTTTCAACAAAGCTTCGTCAAGCGTCGTCCTGATACGATATATTTATTTATTTATTTTATTTACACTTCGTTACACTACAAAATAAAAATAAAAATTAACATAATTAAATCAAAAGGAGGGCAACTGGCGGCCTTATCGCTTACGAGCGATCTCTTCCAGGCAACCACTGTGAGTAAAGAAAAAAATAAATGTATTAAATAAGATAGGCAAGTAGTGCAAAATACATGTAAT
Source organism: Pieris brassicae (assembly GCF_905147105.1). NCBI lineage: Eukaryota > Metazoa > Arthropoda > Insecta > Lepidoptera > Pieridae > Pieris > Pieris brassicae. The sequence goes on along the minus strand of NC_059670.1, from coordinate 16,432,731 downwards.
ACACAGTTATTAAACAAAACTAAACAGGAATAAAATATTAAAGATACATTAAAGAGTAAAATAAATAAAATATATCAAGTTAAAACTATGTTCCTATAGATTTTTCTATATAAAATAATTCGTTATTTTTTACCAGTAATTTGGACTAGAATATAATTTTAATTTCAAATGAGTACAAAAGGTATTGTGTTTGTATGTTTGTTTATCACTTGTACTCTCGAAAACTGTATATTTTGTTAATTTATTATGTTTCTTCTTTAATTCAAGTATAATTCAAAGCACTTCAGTAATTTTTGATGTATCCATGCATTTCTATACAATATAGGTAAATTATGTTAACTAATTAATTGGTATTTTTTTGAATTACGTTTATTATTAAGTTTTCTTACGCAATCAAATCAGGTTCATAACTTTCTCTTTCGTTAGTGTCTTCGAATAAGCACGATAAATTGTATTAAATTAAAAACTATTTACAAGAAGGAGTTGCAAACATTTTCCATGAATAATTAAATTGCTTTCGTAATTTGAATCATTTGAGGAGCGAGGGACGCAAGGGAGGGGGAGGCGTTCGTGCGTCACCCTGATCGATGCAGCACTTGTTGCCGCGTTCAACAGGCTCCAAATATCTATAATAACCAAGGACCTTCAAATCTCAGAGGTTAGTTGACCTCATTCTGCAATAACGTGATACATTATCACGTTACTCGAGTAATCGAATAAAATGTCTGCATTATTATGTAGAGTAAATATCACGTAAGGTAACATTTTTAACCTTTACTACAAAGCCTTGTAAAAAGGGTACATATTAAACGCTATGTTACACTAGTTAACGATTACATAGGTTATCAAGTTCTTTGTCCGTTGGTTGGAGATGGTTTGGTGGGGTATCAGCTATGAAAGAGTGACTGAGCCATACTTTTATGAAAAAGGTATCAAAACATCGGCACAAGTGTATCAAGATATCATTCTTGAGAAGGTAGTAAAGCCCCTTAACAACACCATTTTCAATAACCAAGAATGGTCCTTAGCAAGACTGGGCGCCGGGTCATAAAGTTTGGTCTCAGTTCGAGCCGAAGACTAGCCGTCGTCTAGTCCCGATCTTAATCCGCTGGATTATGATTTATGATCAGTACGGCTCTATAATTATAATTTGTAATGCCATTATAATTTGGAGTCAACAATCCGTACGATTGGCAGTGAAGAATTATCCTATGGAAAGAGTGCGTGCTTATATTGAAATCTGGCCTCAACGTTTAAAGGACTGTATTGCAGGCAATGGAGCTCGAATAAGCTTTTTATATTTTAAATTGTTTTATATTTATGTATTTAACTAATACACTCTAAAAGTACTCAATGTTATTTGCAATAGAAAACATTTTTTTTACTCTGTTTCAGTACTTATGTCTAGACTAGATATTTCATAGAAATTATTGCATAAATATTTTCTTAGTCTGGCAAGACTGATGATGCAATTATATCATATATCGTGTCTATTACCTGATGAATTTATTATCTGAAAGTATTCTATCTACTCGTCTATTTTCTACCCCTTTTCCACTTATATTATTATTTAATAATGTTTAAATTGAACTTTATTAGTAACTCGATCTCTAACTACGCAAAGGAATCGTCGTTTTAATTAAGTTAAAATTTCAATTCATCATATAAAAGTTCCAAGTTTAGCCATTACGCGATACTAAGTATAAAAAAAACAGTATACATTTCAGCGTCAGTTTTCATGATAACTTCCTTTTCGCATGCTAAGCCTTTTGCCTGACACTCCAAGCAAGTTTCCTCACGATGTTTCGCTCCATTTCACTAATCTTAACAAGTATTGTGTCCACAAAAAAAAGCATTAGTCTCCAGGGTTGGAAACAGCGTCACGGTCGAACGCTGAGCCACAACCACGGCTCTCAAGCTAATTTAAATCAATATTCATTTAATAATTACTGTGTATGTATGCATTATATTTTATTATGAATATTAATAACGATTTTTCTAGGCAAGGGCATAGAGCGGGCAAGAAGAACTAGCAAGAACCATTCCTTTTAATAGCCATGTTTCTGGTAGGGAACTGCAACTTAACAATTGTTCTTTTTCGTAATCTTAATTACTGAAGGTTGTGCTTGTATTGAAAAGCCATACCCGATATGTTGACTTGCTGCTGCCACTCTTCTCAGTTTGTCTCAGTGCATTAGGGATGTTGATTGTCAATTATGGGTCTCAGAACTGGAACTATTACACTATCAATACGAATTGGGGTAAAACCACTTTGAAAGTAGCCCTATCGATGAATAAAACATTTACATTCGCCGATAATATAATTTTTTAACGAGAAAAGACGATAAAATAAAACCGTTCAAATGCGTTCCATAAAGTTGAGGTTATAAAACTAGAAGCATAAAGCTGTCATTATGCGCAAGTACGCTTTAAAGTTTCTGAGAGGGATTTTGTAATAAGCTTCTCTTGAGTGATTCAAACTTATCGCGATAACATTTTGTTATATGTAATGCTACAATAAAGGCGCTATTAGCTAATTAATCTTACCTTAATTAACATGTTATACCCCTAGATGGGGCAGAGGGCGTCCGCAGTGAGACTCCAACGAGTTCGGTCTTGAGACTCGTATTTCACCTCGCTTCGAGTCTTTCCGTTTTATTTGCCACCAAATCTGCCACGGGACGGCCACGCTTCCGCATTTCTTGCGGGTTCCAATTAAGTTCCTGCTTTTTATTTTGCTTGAAGTATATATCAAAAATGTGTTAAGCATTTTTATAAGTAAGATACCAAACACTAGTGTGAACTAGCAATAACTATTCATATTATTAATGAAGTTTACCATTCTACACCAATCATAACCTAACTCAAACAGCAAAAATGCTCACCTATAAGAATAGATAAAGACTATATACATAATATGATTCGGTATATTGTTAAAATATGGAATAAGTTACCAAATTTTATAGGACACAGAAAACTATAGGAAGGCATGGAATTGGAATTCTTTGTTAAAATATACCTTTAAAAAAATTTTCATGTAGACGGAGAGGCAAACTACTTATTACTTAACCATTTCAGCAGAAACCGATCCATATTTTATGTCAATATATCTTCTTCTAGCTCATCAATCAATAACAACTTGTCTCTGGATCCGGTGTGTACATTACTCTATGTCGTGTTACTGTAACTCCGATATCCATCTTACATCACGTGTTTAGTGCATTTTGTATTCTGTTTAAATGGACTTAACACGTTTTATATAAAACTAAAAATAATATTGATCATTGTTCACACATTTTGTTGGTTTGTTGGTATGAATCTGTAATTTTTTAATATTAGTAAAGTTACACATAAATATTGCATATTCGAAAACTTTTTAAAAGTTCGCATTTATTTTCATATCAACATCACATTTATTACTGACGAAAAATTAAAAAAAAATCAATTATAAATAAATTGCTTAATATATACCCGCTCACCGTCCAATCTAAAAATACGACTAAAGGAATGGCTTATGAACACACCTAACGCAGTGTTGGATATATGCTTCTGAGACCTAATATGTGACTCACTTAATTTATACACTCACTGACTCCCTCACACATTTGCACCCACACACACAACAAAAAAGATTTAATAAAATTATATAATATATTTTTTAAGGAATTTATTTTTAACTTTTTCATTCAATTTCCAGCTCTCCCAGCTGGAAATCCTGACATCAGTATTTTTTTTACTTATCCCAAATCCCAACTCTTACACATTGTAATGCATAATATGTACTTATAATAAATACACACATTTTTAAAATTTTTTGTATAACGTAACACAAAAAATAATAATATTAAAAAAAAAATTGGCTGCCCCTCAACATTATGCTAATTATAATTAAATATTAATGATGATTAAAGTTATAACATTATTGATTACAATTTATATATATATTGTAATGTATATATATATACAAGGATTAAATAACAAGGAAACATTTTGTAAAGCGCCTAGCCACAAAGGCATAACTCACGAAATTACCGCATGAGACAAATTTTAAAGGACCTAATAAATACCTCCCAAATTTAATATTAATTATCCTTATTCCTAGTTCCTCGAGTGTCCTTTGAGTTCAAGTAAACATTATTAATTATTTACGTTATTGATTTTAAATTCTACCGAAAGTGTACAAACGTCACCAAAGTCGTAAATTATTTAGTTATTACTAAGTTATCACACTATACTAATATATAACTTTAACAATTTATATTTTCATGCGACGTCTTGCATTGGAACTGAGGCTGTTCACTGATGCTTTCATTTCGCGCAAATAATACTTACTTTTACGGTATGGTAAGATCATAAGAAATCTGTCTTTAACCCAAATATCAACGACATGTGTCAGGCGCAGAAGGGTGATGATCTACTTGTCTATAAACTTGGCTTAACGAAACTAATTCATTCTAAGACCTTATAGGGCTGGAGTGTAAATAATATTACTATTTTTACTTCTACGATATGATATTCTACGCTTCATATACTTAATGGTCTCCCTGAAAGCGCTACGGTCACAAACTTGCACAAGTATCCACAACGAGCATAGTAAGTGAGGCCAAATGAATGGTACTATACCTGTTTTTGTTATATCTACGTAATTTTATCTTTCTTTGTTATTGCGTTAGTGTATGCGTGTTAATAAATGTTTCATTTATATTTTCGTTCTTTAACCTTTAAGCTAACACTCGTATATGGAGTGCACTAAACATACTGTTAATATTAAATTTGAAAACGGCTTCGGCGTAAAACTTTAAGCATTTTCTTTAAATGGCGTACAAAGATTTTCTTGTATGGTGTAAACGTGATAAATCTATAAATCATAAAATAGATAAGAAATCTATAAAGATTAAATATCAAAGAAACAAATGCGATATGAAAGGTTGCGCAAGTTGGTATATCTATTTAGATGACATTTTCATTATAGTTGTAATCCCACAGTGAAAGCTGAAAGCCACGCGATAATTGCCGTACATAAACTCCAAATATCAAAGTTCATGCGGCCGCAACATTCATTATATATTTGTTAATGCCTAAAATGGCCTCGACTATATGATATATATGTGTGGTTTTCACAACATGTTGGTCTAATTCATATTTGTTTTGAAAAAACAAATGTAAAACGATTTTTTCAATTAATTTACTTAAGTTTTGGGAAATTTTCCAGTTTCAAAACCTTAATTTCTTCAAAACCTAAATTTCACAAATTTTGATGTTCACTTAGGAAATTTTGTTTTATATGCCTCTTACACATGCCACATCGTATCTTATCGCTTCCACTATATTGGAAAAATGGCGGCTTACAGCATTTTTCTCACAATATTTAGAATAAATTCCTACAGTTGTTTTAACGTTGGTGTATAATTGAGTTTAATTTTAAAAGTACGTAATATTGTTGATGCAAAATGTGCAAATGCGTGTGGTTGTGATATAATTAGTTATTAAAGTACTAGCTTTTACCCACCACTGTTTCTCTTTTAACTAAAAACTTTCAAATAATAAAGTCAAAGTCAAAAATCATTTATTTATATAGGTAACACAATGTACATAAGTGTACAAACGTCAAAAAATATACATGAAATGCTTCTAAATTTACATTTACTGCCAGTTCTCAAATCAAGGACGTAGAACGGAAGAGAAAAACTGGCAATAAACTCTCCACCACTCTTTTTAATTGAAAGTTTTTTTGTTTTTTTTTATGCTACTATGTTGTTTCCTGAGTTTAATCTCTAAACCAGATATGCGAGATGCATTTAAATGTTCAATTTATTATCTATGTTCATAACGTCAAATAAACAGATGAAAAGTAGAATAACCAACACAACAAAATATTTTACTTTTTCGTCTTAAACTCCGTTCCTGTAGCTACTGTAGCCATAGTGACTGACTAGTAAAATACGTTGTCTTCGATCGATTTTATCCAGCGAAGAAAATATTAACCAAGATTTGTAACACCGTCAAACAAAGAAAAGACATTGAAACCGACTTCTCGATTGCCTTCTTCATGCGTTACCAATCTCAGGTTGTATCATTAAACTTGAACAAATAGTTTTCAAGGGGACAGGCTAAGTAAAGGTTCAAAGTAGAATACCTTAGATGCCCTAACTATACTGTAAGTACTTTGGAGAAATTTAATTGAATTTAAAATGTAACTACGGGTGCCAGTTACTATCTCAAGGGGACACTTAAAGCTGTTTTCGTTACGTCGTCTATTACACGATGAAGAATGATTATCATGATTCCACTGAAGAACCGAACCAATTCGACGTAAAGAGCGTACCAATAAAAGACCGGCAACGCACTCGCGAGCCATCATGAGATCATGTTCGTAGGAACTTAACACCAGATGAGCAATTTAAAATAAAATATTACATCTTATTAATTATTTTATACACATATATTATTATTATTTATCTTATTAGTGCAACGTATAATATAATTATTTTTTTACTAATATATAATTTTTTAGTAGTAAATGTGTGCATATACGTGTAGATAGGGTTAGAAAACGTCAAGGGATGTATTTATCATGTCAATTAATTGAAAATAATTTCACTTACTTTTTTACTTCTAAGTTATTAACTGTTTTACCTATATTTTGTATGTCTGTGATAGATTTATCTTTTAATGTGCTATAGATAAATACAAAGAAAAATAAAAGAGATTTTGGTTATTTATGCAACTTTTACACACGAACAATGTCATTAACAACATATATATTATATCTATAGAGTATGGGAAACTATGTTTTAGTAGTAAATGTCTGCACACAAGGGAGGCTAATGCAAACAAAGGTAGGTTTCATACATAACTACATATGGTATAGTTCATCATTCTATCATTTATTACACGTAAATTCTCGTTCTGCAAATTCTGAAAAAGTTCTGCAATTCATGTGAATAAGTGAGTATAAAAAAATAGAACACAACAACAGAGTATCTACCATTTATGAAAGTAGTATTTTTGGACTCATTTTTATGTTATATATCCTTATTAGTAAATTAAGTTAAATTACTTATTAGTCTTAAGTTAGGCTAGATAGTAATTTTCCATGATGTCTCAGTAAAGAAAATTAAAAATTAATAGGTTTTTATCATAGGCTTTGTGACTAACAGATTTTTTCACTTTCTGATCCATCAAGTGTAAGACACACAGGGAGTGAGTAAACTTTGACGCACATCCTTAAGGTAAAAAATCGTAATCTTATTATAATCCTCTCTTCGCATCATGGCGTGTAGCGAAAGCTAGCTGTAGATGGTAGACAGGGCTATACTTAGATTTAGAGTAACTTTCAATTTCAATGGTAAATCTAATGTTTTTGACATGAGGTCTGAGGAAGTCGTGGATAGCGCTTAATCTTACACTTGGTAAATGTAAAATTAGAAGCATTTAATGTATATTTCTTTTTTTGACGTTCATAAGTGTACATTGTCTTACCTAAATAAATAAATGATATTTGATTTTGACTTAAGTAATTCAAGTGGTCAAAAGGTCAAGTGCATAGAAGCCTATACCATACCCAATTATAATTTAATACAAGAAAATCACATAAATTAATAATATTATAAGTAAATTAAGAGTACAAAAAAACTACTAAATATCTTTGTGCCTAGGTAACACCGTATAGTCGTTGGTCAAATCGATATGCTCCCTTTTTCAAATCCGAAGAAACTACATTATTTTAAACAAAGTGCTATTTTCTACTGTAGAGATAAAATCTAAAAATTACAGTTTTCTCTTGACTTGACTACTATTGTTTCAAAACTATAGTTCAAAAGTACCTAGCCCTGAGAGACTTCGTAGTAAAATACAAAATCCATTTTTTAAGTTGCATTGGTTTTAAGCCAGCTCGTAGCGAAATCCTTTTGAAAGTGTTCATTTTTATTATAATAAATTCAAGCTGTAAGTAACAAGGAAGCTTTAGACAGATTTATGTTTTCCCGTCACTTTTAATGAACATTTTATTCTTGTAAGTTAAAAGATTTAATTAAGCCACCACAAGAGAATTATTATTTGGTTTAAAATTTCCCTAGCATACACTATTATAGGTACAGGTATTAGTGGTTTGACAATATTACAAAATATTAAATAAACTTAGAGAATTTCAAACCTACGAGCAAAACATTTTGTGTGAAGCTCTCCGAATGGAATTTTCTCGTGAATATATAAAATCATACTGAAACTTGGATTTTAGTATCTCAGCTGTAGACATGAGTACGTCTTATAAAGAGTGTTTGTATTCCCGAGGCGCTCTGTATGACCTTCCGAACCTGTTGCTCAGAAAGATGACGTGAACCACCCGCCCTAGCCACCTAGTACCGCGGCCATACTTAGGATATGCTTGAGACACTGCCTCCATGTACCAGAACACTTACTACTTAAAATATAAAGAAGTTAGTTGTTGACTATTAATATCAAATCAATTAAGATATCTAAAATAGATTTTTCATGACCATCTTTTATAGACCAATGCACGCAAATGAAAGTGCACAATAAAATTCAAAGTATTGCTAGCGACCTGGAACAATTATACGGCTGGCTACATTCGAAACTGAATTTATAGCGAAATACGAGACACAGTTAATATTGCCAACAGTGAATCTCTTCATATTGTCCGTTGGAAAGTCAATGACAGTTAGACCTATTTATGTATTAAGATTTCCTCATATCGTAAACGTTTTGAATATAAATGAAATACTATCTTAAGCACTTGAATTACTGCTTGTTCTACCCTGTGGCCGGGGAAGGTCGAGGGAGGCAAGTCAGGAGAGCCCCGGGCGTCACGTCAGTTTGCGCGAGCCGCGGTGCACACCGCGCGGCTTCGCTCCAGTGTTAGAAATAGTGCTGTTAATCTTCCAATTCCGTGCTCAATAAATCTATAGGTAGTATGTAATATGCGTAAAATTCTATCTGTAAATTTCATATAAATTTTATAATATGTCGGTTCAAATTGAAATACGTAGTACCAAATAATCTCAACTTTAAGAAGATTGCAATCAACGTTCGCAAATGGAATCAAGTCCAGCAAATTACTAAGTGGTTATTTAAATAAAATCGCTATCTGGCAAGATAATCTCAAAGGTTCTGCGCGCAACAGTTAGCCCATACTGGCCCAGCCTCTAAGATGTACGCCCCGTTTTTCGCCTCGATAAATGCTAGTGTCTTTAACTGTTTGATGAAAACACACGCCTGTCTCTTCAAACATGAAGATTTATAATATACCGAAAATAATTTGTATTTTATGCAATATATGATGTTTTCAAACATCACCAGTAAACGAACCACTGTTTTTATTAACGAAATCATACGCGATATCAAAAGGTTTAAAAACTTGAACGTTGCATTTTCTAATTATTTCCAATTAAAAGTTTAAATTACAACTGATAGGCAATAGAATACAAACAAACGCCTACATCTAACAGACATCGTAAATCGTAGTAAGCGCAGCGCCCACGCAACGTCTGTGAGCCGGTGTTTCTGTCTAGCGATAAAAGGTCCATTCTCGTGTTTATTTCAAATTTATTTATTTGAAATCGATTTTTAATTTACTTAATTAAACTATAAATATAAACGGTTTACTTATTGTTATAGAAATTATTTTGATTATAGAAACAACGGTTTTGTGTGACCTGATTGGGTTGAATTAAGGTTAAAATCTGTATTTTTTTCAAATCATATTCCACTTTTACATATATGATTTCTGATTATTATATGGAACTGGTTTAGTCGATAACGTTAACAGCCTATAATCCAGAGGTCCTGGTTGCGATCATCCCAACATGACAATAGTTCACCTCTAAAGGGTTTCCAAAAAAACGTAATCCAGACATAGAAATGTGTGTCATAGGACCTTAAGAATTAAACATTTGTATGTAACAAATCAGAATTTTATTGTAAGGTTTTTTCGTATTATAACGCAATAACATGTCGATCCAAAGCTCGTAGTCATAATTTGTCTCTAATGAAACCAAAAATAAACAGACACACCTCAGGCAGGTCATTAACGACATTCTTATTTTATCTCGTATGCGGTTCTATTGTTCATGATATCAAACAAATGAAATTATTACAACTGTGAGCGTATCATTTCGATACCAGAGTACTATTGAAATGTGCCATCTAAGCATACTTGGATTTTAATGAGAATTCTCGTCTTCATTTTCAAAACGTGCTTTCCTTTTGTTCACGAAATCCGAAAAAATCAAGGGGCTTAAAATATGAAACGAAGGGTGAAGTGATGGTGTATGTGTAAATATTCGAGAATTGAATACATTGTTTCCATAAGTGTGGTTTCGCTTTACAGTCATCATAAAAATCATAATAAAGAATCTATTGAAATTTTTCCTATATTCACGCCATCTGCCACGAATATATACTAATTTCCTCTGGATTCCAATAATGACATATGTATCCCTTTTACCTACTGTTATTTTCTTTCATCAGTTTGTCGTATCTTTATAGGTAAAGTTTTAAGAATTCCACTTTTTAAGTACTCGCGTAAACCCGCGTAATGATTCTGAATCAAGAGCATCTTCTGATAAAACACACTCGAAACATGCCAAGTCTCACGAATAATACGTAAGATCGAATAGTTAACGTTTTAGTAACACTTTATTTGAGTAACCATGAGAACTATACTGAGGTAGTATTTGGAACTAAACGGAAGAACTGTAAAATATAATTATTGTAATCTATAGAAATTAAAAAAAAAGGAAAAAAGACTTTAGTTCTTTAAGGCCCGGTCTTCAAGTATATATATCACCTCTATGTACGAATTTTCAGGAACATTCGAAAACTATAACCTTCTATGAAGGTCAAAGAAGTGTTTGATGCTTACTTTTGACAGCCGCTCTGGCGCCATAGATAGGATGCCCAAAGCTATTATAAGGTTGTTCACCATCTTTTATTACCTTACATTTTTATTACCATGTTAGTTGGTTGAAAAGGATCTCATTTTTTTGTTATAAAGATATATAAGCCTTTTTTACTTTATAGGTTTTACAAAGTGTTTGTAAGTTCTGCTTCTGGCCTCTTATATATTACTCAGTTTATAGTTTGTTTTAAGAAGCATTATCGTAATAATCTATTTATTTTTAGCCTATACTTAATAAATGCACGTTCTATTGCGCCACCCGATATGAGGTCAGCGACATTACCAGAAGGCTCGCAAGTGCGTTGCACGCCTTTTAAGAGTTGGTACGCTCTTTTTTTCTTGAAGGTAGTTACCGGAAAAGATGCCTTAAAAAGCTTAAAATTTATGATGTAGAATTTTCTATATATTTATATGTTCTGCTTCTGGCCTCTAATATATTACGCAGAGTATAGCTTGTTGTATGAAGCGTAATCTTAATAATCTATATATTTTCAAAACACTTTGGACGACTATTTGACCCTTTTAAGTGGTCCTTACAGCAGTCGAGAAAAGCAAGTAATATAATTTTATCCCAAAATTTTTAAGCTGTACACGTAACACTTAATATATTTATGAAGTCTTACAACTCGTATGCAATAATTATAAAATAATAATTAAATATCTAGTCGAGACTTTTATAAGGTATTTATTTGTATTATATTAAATTGTTATAATACAGTTTCAATTTATAAAGAATTGAACGATTGTGAATATGGTAGCTATATAAAAATTATAACGTTCCCCATTCTCTTATTCAATTAAAATTATTGTAATCTTTATAATAGGGAAAAATAAAAATAACCCGCAAACAAACGAAGCCCGGAGCTTAAAACTTTTGGTCGTTGTCTTAATAAAATGCTAAATTCCGCTAAAGCCAGTTCGTAAGTTGTTTATAATAACAGACAGACCGAAATACGGATTAAGAAGGAGTATTTAGTCGGATAATTAATATTAAATTAGGTAAATAATTAAGAATTAACGTATATTATTTTAATTGACCGTCTCAGCTTCAAACGTATTTGTCTAATATTATTAGGTCAGCAACATTGCCAGAGGGCTGGCAAGTGCGTTGCAGGCCTTTTAGGAATTGGTACGCTATTTTCTTAAAGAACCCTTAGTCGAATTAGTTCAGAAATATTGGTTCGGTTCCGGGAAAAAAAATGCTTAAAATTGATGCTGTAGAGGTTTTCTACATATATTTCCTACAATAAAGCAAATTAAGCGAACAATGAAGTATAAAAATGTCAAAACAATTAAAATCCTGTTTTTAAACTTTATCCTTATTTATATAACAACTTATCCTTATTTTATATCGATAAAAGACGTAAAACACATTATATTTTAGCCATATCATGAACTATGTTAGTAGATAATTTCCTTTAAAAATATTTGAAGCATTTAACTATTAATAATAGCAACGGAAAGGGTTAATTACCCGCATTCTTACCGTTATGTTTGTGTAAATCATTCTGATAGACACATGAATAGCTCTCATTCTAATAAAATAATGTTTTAGCCTATTTAAAAAACAATATAACAACGAATACCGACCTAAATAGAAACGTATTTTCGGATTTGAAGTAATTAGTGTAAAAGCAATAATGTATTAACTGTTAAGATATCGGTAAAAATGAGTGGTTTGGGCCCACAAAGTGTGTGGGCAGCCCAGAAACGGCTTGAATCATGGGCTCGGGCAGCCAGAGAACGGACATCCAGTGCCAGCAGCGGACAGAGTCATAACTCAACTGACAGCTACGGTGATGACAAGTCACATGGAAGCCCGAGTGTATGTATAGCACATAATATAAAACATTTATTTATACTATGTGATCGGTGTCCAAGGACACCTTCAATAGCATTAACAATTATTATTTATTTATATATTAACGCCTTTTTCCCAAAGGGATAGGTTCATCATTCTCCTGCTTCATCCACTTTCATGTTGCACGACAGTCACCACGTCGGTAATCTGATGTTTTAACTTTTCCTTTCTTTAGTACCTCCTGAATTCGTTCAGCTCAAGGCCTACCCAACAATTTCACTATCCACAGTTGCCTTGTTACCACTTCTCTTTCATCCACTTCTCTTCCTCTTCTACAAGGCCAAACTACTCAAGCATTCCCATTTGTATCACTACGTCCTCTTTTAAACCACACTGCTCACGTATCTCACTATTACTTATCCTATCACGCAAATTTACACCACACATGTTTCTTGACGCTCTCATTCGAAACCGTTATTAAACAAAAATACAAAATTTTACGGGAGAAAGAATTTACGATTTTTGCATCATTATAAAAAAGTAAGTAACTTATCACAAATATTTGTGAGATTATTTGTTAAATAGTCGGCTTCTTATTAGGACATGCAGTTATATAATTTAATATTTTCTATTACATTTTTATAGGTACTTTAATTTTTATAGTAACACTTTTGAACTCATTAATTTTATAACATTTCATATTGTGTACATATTTCGTTCAAAATGCCCTATGTATTTTCTGCCAATCAATAAATACTTCAATGTAATTGCTTTCTGTGATGGATCTAATTTCATCTTCTTCGGGCATTTAATTTCATCTATTGTACCTCAGACATTATTATCTTGTCTTAATTATTTACTTTCTGATATATTATTCAAGAGTAATATTTCACAACCGCAAACTCAGGTATTCATGGCAGGACAACCAACGTTGAAGGTGGATGAAGGATGTTTATACCGACTGTGCTGTACACATTCCTCAACGTTCATATTCATAGTTTCTTTCATTTTCTCGTCAAATAGTTATTCTCTTTACAATTTAGTCAAGACTTACAAACTTCTTACAACTTACTACTTATAAATTAAGTCAAATACCACCTACTCGTATATTCTATGTTAATCTTATCGAAACAGAGTAGTATAGTTTGGGAGGCTTTTGCTAGCTGGAAGGGAGTATCCTTGCCCTTTGACGTGTCTGTTACGCTAAAAAAACACCTGGTAGCTGTTTTAACAGCCTATTCCAAATAGCAGTTACAAACGCGTTAACACGTAATTTATTCGGACAGGTATTTACAAAAATGGAAAAGAGCAGTGTTGGCCTAGTGGCTGTAGCATGCGACTCTCATCCCTGAGGTCGTAGGTTCGATCCCCGGCTGTGCACCAATGGATTTTCTTTCTATGTGCGCATTTAACATTAGCTCGAACGGTGAAGGAAAACATCGTGAGGAAACCGGCTTGTCTCAGACCCGAAAAAGTCGACGGCGTGCGTCAGGCACAGAAGCCTGATCACCTACTTGCCTATTCAATTTACAAATAATCATGAAACGGATACAGAATCTGAGGCCTAGACCTAAAAAGGTTGTAGCGCCTTTGATTATTATTAAAAAAAAAGTAACTTACAAGACCTTGAATCCGAACGGAATAAAATGTTATTGGTTCTTAAAAGTAGGAATAATAAGATGTCTTTCTGTTCCTAAGGCACTAAATATTGACGTGCTTTTACTATTTTGTACCCAGGAAAACAACTTCGAGTCAATTTTCCCGATTGGTTAGTTGGTAATAAAATTGTTGGATCGCTGAAACCTAGAATAAAATTGTTATTTAGAACTTTCTCTGACGATTTTGCTTTCACACCCTTGTTTTTGTGAAAGAAAAAGAACACCTATAAATATAAATGATAAATTAAACAGACACTCAAATAAGTCTATTATGCATTGGAATTAGGAAAATGCGTCTGCCACACAAACTCGTTTTCTATATGTTTCTTCATAAAGACTATTTTCACATTACACATTTTTCGTATTGAAAATAACGATAGCATGCTTGCAGCATTGCTTTGTGATAGATAGATACTTCCACCTGTTATAAGAATAAATTATCGTAATAAAACCATATATATACTATATACAACACAATAATTAACCGAATTTTCGAGATACATACGTCAAGAGCACGGGTTTCTGTCATATCCATAGACAATGATTATCAGATCCGAGAATTAAGTGGGTGGGATGAATATCGAAATTTCGTCCGGATCACGTTCCCAAAACGGAAGTTAGGTAAAGGCTGTTTTAAGCTTTTCATCAATCTATAAATCTTATCTTAAATTCTTATTTTTAAAAGTCACGAATTTAGCATTTTCTAACCCCGTAAATGGTAAATTCGGGAGATGTGCTGGTAAATAATCTTGATACCTCCGCGTTCTCCGATACCCATGCCATCTTTAACGCAATTCTAGTAGAATATGCGTTATTTTTATACTAAAATATAACTTTGTTACAAGATGATGATTTAGCCTAGTCTTGACTAGGCTAAATCTAAATTTTACCCCAGAAAACGTAGTGGCATGATTAATAAGGTATTTACGACTACTTTTTGTACAACTTCAGACACAATCAATTACAACAATAACCCACACACTCATAAAAATAGTGACCAGTGTTTTGTCAAAAAGTATATACATTTTTTTTCCACAGGAAATGCTGATACCAAAGGAGCACTGTCGCATTCAACCGCTAAGTGAAACGCGAACTGCAACGTCACTTCCGCACGCGAGGCTCGCCCGCACGCCCTCTATTTCGTCACAGAGCAGTCTGGATAGCGGCACCTCAAGAGCTACCGTAAGTAATGTTTGTATTACAAATAAGTCTTCTAATACAATTTATTTATTACTATGGAATTATAAGGAAACTTAGTAAAGCATCGGCAGTGTCTACATTCGCACACAAGCTAAGGAACTATATATCTACAATACACATACAATACAATCTAGTAGCGATACAACTTCAAAATCTGATGACGGCATGATTGAACGCACCATCTCAAGATAATATAATAATACTCCACATACATATACACTGGTAATGCAGTAAAACTTATATCATTAATACTTATCATTCATTTTGCACAAGAAAACTAGGCTACATAGCTTACAATCAACGAGATAATCATAAAAACCCATGGTCCTAGTGCCATTTCTATTACCATCGTATATTACTCCCTGCGTTTCACTAAAGAGAATGTTTCACTCACTCACTCACTCAAGAAACGCTGTATTCTTGAGTTCGTTATAAAATTGCAATTTTCTACCGTTGTTCTAAGAAAATTTCTGCTCGCCTCTTTGTCCGCGTAGAAACCAAGTTCGATGCCAAAACATTTTCAAAAATTTATATTGCAACTGGAACGATTAAACCATAAGTGCAAAAGTTTAGTTTACAGAAACGATGCGAACACAGTAGGATTATCCTTTGAAACTCTGTAACTAACGCGACCTTTTCTATTGAAAACAAATCGCTATGAACGTAGAATTTAGCTTAATTTTCTTTCAAGTTTTCCGCTTAGACTATTGTATCTTAATGAATCATCGTAAGCTCTTTTATTTGTAGTAGATATTTTAATCGTTTAATTAGATGTTGAATGAATGTGTTTTGAAAAGAAAAAAGCAGGTCATGTTGAAGTAAAATAATATGTATACATATAATAAATCTTTCTCTATATCAGCCGTTACTTTATGTCCGCCTTTTGCAGCCTGCCTGCTTTAAAATATTTCTATGAATTTTGTCTATATAATTCACAGGCCTCCAAGAAATGTTTTCATATACTACACTGTAAACAGAACAGACACCACGTTTTCTTTAATATTGCTTAAACTGTATAAGTTCAGTCCAATGTACGTTCAACGTATTTTTTTTATAGTACAGGGGGCAAACGGGCAGAATGCTCATCTGATGTGAAGTGATACTGGCGCGGAGTATCCCATGGACAGTTACAATGCCAAAAGACTCGCGAATGCGTTGCCGGTCTTTTAAGAATGGTACGCTCTTGTCTTGAAGAACCCTAAGTCGAATTGGATTTAAAATACTTCAGTGGGCAGCTGGTTTCACAAAGCGTGGTGTGCGGCAAAAACTGCCTTAAAAACGCTCAGTTGTGGAAAGACGGACGTCAAGGTGATAAGGGTGGAATTTCGCATTCTGCCTCATGATGCAGCTGCATCCGAACAATTCGTCTGAATACTTTCCATGGTAAATGCGGTAGAAGATGCAGCGTAACCCCACATCTCAACGCAACGTCAAGGGGTCAAGCCGCTCAGAGAGGGATTGTCGTCGCCGATTCGAACCGCTCTTAATTGGAAACCGTCATGTGGAAGGAGCTGGTACAGGGGAGCTCCCACCCACAGGTTAGAACAGTGCTCCATATGAGGCCGAATTTGAGCTTTTTACAGTTGCAAGCGATGGCCCGGAGTGAAAGACCGCCTTGCCTATGTAAACACACCATGTTTCTTGGAGGCTTATTTAGCCTTTTCCTCCAAATGACAAACTGAACGTCGTTCGATACGTCAACGCCAAGTATCCCGATGCTGGCTGTGGCTTTACAAGAGTGTCTTCGAAAACAGGAGTAGCGACATAGGATGTTTTTAGCAGAAAATTGCACAATGAGACGTACCTGCTCGGCCAGTGTAAAGAGTATGCCCAGTGCTGCCCCAACATTTATCCGCATAGCGATAGAAAGAGTGAAATGCAGAATAAACAGGGGATACAATACAGCCTTGTTCTCGTTCACGGGTTTAAAGTCGGAACATGCACCGTCGTAGGATCCATAGGATGGAAACTTTGAGAGCAGTGCTCTGTGCCACACTCGATCGAAGCCTTTCGCTATATCCAAACGGGTAGGTGCTAGTCCAAGGGGGAGGCCCTTGGACTGGATTGCCTCTGCCCATGTGTAAGGTATACAAGAAGTACACCAGCTGAACAATTATGACGAAAGCCGTCCTTATTAACGCTGTTACACAAAAAAATACACAATAGCGCCAATATACCTATACAAATTATAAATTAAGTAGGGTAATTGCTAAATTCAAACTTTGATCTGACCTTGCTCAACTAATGTCGAGTTAATTCGACTAACGATCAAGCTTTAATATTCAGGAATATAATACATACAGAGAATTCATAATAATCCCAAAAACGGGTCGACTTGTGCCAAGGTCATACAATCACGCGTTATATTAGAGAAATAATATACTACAGTTATATCAGATTCAAACGCGTTTACTAATTTAGGTTTTAATAGACATTATGTATTTGTGATACGTTGTTTTCTCAACGAAACATATTTATAAGTCTAGTCCGAATTTCGTGTGTATACTAAAATAGTATATCATGTAATCACTTAACTTATTAAAAGCCGGCAACACACTCGCGAGCCCTCTGGCATTGAGAGTGTCCATGGGCGGCGGTAAGGAAGGAAGGAAGGCGGTATTAAAGTCAGGCCAATCAATAATCAGGCATCAGTCACTAAATAAATAACGTGTTATTGTCCAAACCGACTTCTTTTTTTTCCTTTCTTGGCCTGCACGGTTTGTGCGTCAGCCATGCAAAAAAGATAGGAAGTGTGTTATTAGATTTATTTTATTGGATAGGGATTGGATCGGAATTTGGAAAAGGATCAGTTAAATTAGGTATATAATAAATACTTATAGGTTTATAATTTTATATTGTTATGTAAAATGAAACTGGCTATAATTCTATATACATCAATATTTATATTAGTAAGAAGGACAGACATTAAAGTGGGAAAAGGAATTTTAATGGACAAAAGCGAGGAAATAAAAGCGGAACGATCATGTTGAGGACAGACAAAGAATATATGATTACAATCCCCAACGTCATTGCCATAGTGACAGATATCATAAGGTAAAAGGTTAAGCCTTGCCAAATGCAAGGGAATGCATGTATGGCCCAGCCTCATACGAATAAGGGTCGAAGTGATAGCTTTACCAAGCGTCAGATTTGAAAACCATGGTTTAGCAGTTATATCCACCTGAATCGTGCTGTAATATCGACCTTTAGTCTGACTTGAAGAACGCCAAATGTTTGTCCAAGAATTCAGTAACAGAGATTTAGTAGTACCAAATCGCAAGAAAAGTTTTTGTACCAGATCTCCGTCATTGACCGCAGCCTTGGCAAGGCTATCGGCCTTGGTATTGTCAACCGTTTTATTTTGCTTAAATAATGAAAATTAATCATTATAATTGTATATGTCACGTTTAAAATCCACACACAGCAGCGACATATCGTTTAATTGCATTAAATTAATCATATAATGCAAATTCATACCGATTGACACTGGTATGCCATTAATCAGTTGAAATTGTTCGAATAAATCGCTACAGTTTTAATAATTTTGAATTATTAGAATTATTCGTTATTCATACTGTAATTTGTATAACCAACTATTTAAAACCGTAAGTTGTTTAATTGTTAATCTACCCGGGGGGTAAATTAGTCTTGGATTTTTTTTTCACGTCCTACGGATATTGTAGTAGCTTACTATATTTTTTGTTATAGTATCGGCTGACCTACCAAATAGTATTAAATTTTTTAACATAACAATATAATAGGTTAAATTATATTAAACAATAACTAAAATAAGTAGTGTTATTGTTCTACAATTGTGTGTAAATGGACTTTATCGAATAATTTATTAAGAAATTTAAATTATGAAACTGCCGCGGTTTTACATAATTCAAACATATCATAAAATAAACAATTGTAAACGCGCGTTATAATTCGTTTGATATGTTGCAATCTCAATTTATTCAATACTTGCCTTGAGTTGAAGTAAAACCATCTCGGTGATAAGGCATGAATCCACTAAATATATTAAATTTGCATCGAAACGTTTTACTGAATTATTTTATAAATAAAAACATAGTGAACATCTCTTTGAACTTTGATGCCACGTCTTTTGAGTCCTGATATCGAGCCACGCGACGTTGACTGCGCTCAGGGCACAGTCACAATAAAATATGATTCTCTTCAATGCACTAACACAAAGATATTGAAATAGCTATAAGATTACAAATCCAAATTTGTATCAACATTTTGTTGCCAGCTTCGATATCGCGGTGATTATATTTCTTTTATTGGAAGATACATTAGGTTAATCACTTACCTGATCGTTTGCCGTATATCCGATTACCTATTTGCCTTTAAAAGATTGATCAAAGATTGAACAAACAGATTCACTTAATTAATAATATTCGAAATGAAACTTCTTTATCGGCATTGGAAAAAAAAATACCGTCACATTTTTGAGTTACGCGCCATGTTTTTCTTGTCCCTACCACGGTTGATTCGAAGAGATTCGATAACGATAATAATGATAGTAATAATTATATTACAATTAATGAAATTCTGTAATAATATTAGTAGTAATAAGGTAAAATGAAATAATTGTATCATATGTATTCATGTCTATGATAATAAAAGTCTTTTGTTAAACTTTAATTGGTTTACTAAACTTTTGTTAAACTTTAATTAGTAACTACAATCTAATTTTATTTTATTTAAACAATTTCTGTAAAGTTGCACATAGTAGATCGCCTAAATATCGTAAAAATCGCGGGCAAAAGCTAGTTTAATAACAATAACCCAAATTGCACATATCGACTTTCAGAGTCACCGAGGTTCTTCACCAGCGATTCGTACATTTGCTCCTGATGGGCGAACCCTTGAGGCTGGTATAAGCATGCCAAGGTCGCCGTCGCCTCTCAGAGCGGCGTCTCTTGATGTCCGAGCCGCCCCCTTGGCCCACGGCTCACTCGCATCCCTGGCCGATTCTCCAGCACCACCGAGCCCTAGACATATTGTTCCACCCAGATGTTTGTCACCACTGCTTATGCCACCCAGGTAAGATACCTTCTCACCCGGGAATAAAATGGCATAGCCGTATAAACATAGTGCATGAAAACTAAGTCAGTCGATAAATATTCCAATTCGTTGTAAGAAACCTGTTTCTGATATCAACCAATAAAATGAGACATAAAGTCGTGTATAAAATAATAATAATTGTAATGAACCTGGTGTTTACAAGAGCTGTGTCATCAATTACTTGTAATGACGATGTGGATTGATTTGTGAGCGTGCGTGTGAAATAATATTATTTATTCAAATGTACTGTCATTAAAAATGATTTTATGACTAGAAATGGGTGTTTATTTTTGTATAAAATAAACAAAACGCAATAATGAATTATCGGCATGCATATGTGTTTTTAATAAGATATTACATTGCTACTTAACTATGTAGTTATTTATCCCGTTTGTTAATCTATTTATCTTTTTAAATTTTTATACATATCTTCGTAAGAGAAAATGAAAAAAAGCATATATCAATGTTACAACTTAAATTTGTATATATAAAAAATGTTTTTCGTTGCCGTAGTTCATATATCGTTCAATTTGAATTGCTTCC
This sequence comes from Pieris brassicae, assembly GCF_905147105.1. Classification (NCBI taxonomy): domain Eukaryota; kingdom Metazoa; phylum Arthropoda; class Insecta; order Lepidoptera; family Pieridae; genus Pieris; species Pieris brassicae. Next base: position 16,411,538 of record NC_059670.1, on the reverse strand, counting down.
AAAGTAATCATTGATTACTATTGATTAATTTATTTATCGCGCATATGAAAACCAATTCTCTTTTATATCGAAAGGTAAAGGTTTCACGAAACCATGTGTTTGCTACTTGCTTAGCCTAAAAATACGAGGATCGATTGCTTATGAAATGATCCGTAGCTCGTAGCCCGCGACGCACACAAGGCTACGAATATCGTAGAACCTGTTTGTTAATGGATCCATTCGTAGTCCACGATATGCAATCATACAAATTTCAAACATATGTTATTCAAACTTTTAACAACGTGATTTTCGGATACAAATTTGCTAACTTTTAGAATATTTCAACAAAAGTCCAAAGGAATCAATCTGGCACAAGCGTGCCATCCCAAGCGCCGGGTCTCCACGCAAATTGAAGCAAACTCAATTTACCTCCCCTCCTAGGACATAATATCATGTTTATACAGTAACTCTGAACATTTATAATATTAATACTTTTACTTAAATATTGGCTTAAATATGTATATTTTATTTGGTGATCGGTTCTTTACAAAACAAGATAATTTGAAAACGACTTAATGAAGTTAGATGTTAAAGTTTGAATAGTAACTAATACGACACACTTAAGTAATTAAAGCCAAAAACTTTTACACAGACATTGTTACTAATATTCTGTAAAGATGGTACGTGGGTTTTAAAATGTTCTTATCTTTGTTCCTTTAAAATATGAAATTACTTGAAGCACAAAGTTCACTTAACTATTCTCCTAACTATATGCTATTTATTTTATATCATCCAACAACATTGCAGACACCTCGCTCGACACTAAACTTGACACTTTATCCGATATACACAATCGATGTTGTTTAATCCGATAATTGCTTTTCCGCTATATACACGTTTACTATTATTTACTATTTCCAATTTGAGAATGAAATGAAACGATTTAATTAATAAAATTGTATTCCGGTTTTCGGGCATTACTAATATACAACGCTTTTAGCTTTAAGAATATTAATGCATGGTTACATCTTCGAATAATAGTAAATTTTATATTTTAGGGCATAATTAATAACATAAAGATATACTACTGATACTTTATTAATAGCCCGTGTTTTATATGAATAAAGAACTATTATTTAAATATATTTCTTGTCTATGTTTATTTCTTGTCACTGTAGTTTATATTTATAAAATAGTCCAGTATAGAACAATTTTAGAACAGTATAATACTTATATGATTCCTTTAAAGCAGATTTACAATTTTATAACTAAAAAATTAAAAATGAACAGTGTATTGTAATCAACGAGAAAGCACTCAACTTAGATTCATAAGTTATTTAGGGTGAACCATATCATCTCCCTGGGGTGAGGTAGAACTGTCAACAGTTCATGTACCTACTGAACATTATATTATATTATACTGAATTATTTAAAAGCCAAGAGACATATGACATAATAATACTGTAATTTGAGTTTTCCATTTCATTAATATTATACCTAATATAATTTAGTAATCCTACAGTTAACATAAATTACTATAAGAAAAAACAATAACTAACCTTAAAATATAATATAATAACTACAATATATTATTAAAAGGAGTCCCTTTAGGCAAGGTTCCGATGATACTGTTGTGAATAAGGTTTAAGATGAACTGTTCTGATTCCACTGCCTGAATTAACCACGGCACACATGATGTGTCACAAGAAGTACAATTTCCCGGTAAACAAAGGATTAGAGGACTTGAAACACACATGCTTTGATTACTTTGTTTATATTTTTTTTATATTAGTATAAATATGTTTGGCCTTCCTTTTATAAATTCAATTTAAAATTAAATATTTTTTTGCAACATTTTTATGACAAAAGGTTTCTTAATAATATATACATATTTGTTGACCTGAATTTATTTTACTATGGTCTATGAAAAATATAGCGTTTCAAAGGTCCGATGACTGAATTAAATATTAAAATACTTATTCCATATCGCCGGTGATTTTTGAAATTTTTATTAGCTTTTAAAACTTTTCTTGGTGTAGAAAATACATATAATTTCTGACTGTTTATTTAACGATTTCCACTTTACAGGCTTTAAGAGAATTATCTTTTTTTAGATAAAATACTAACATGGTTTTAAAAAAATAAAGGTATAAAGATCTGAAGTTAATTACCATCAACTGAACTTTTAATTGAGCATAAATTATATTAAATTCTCTTATTAAGTTGTTTCTATCCTGATATGTTCCTATCTCAAAAGGTTCTTGGTCTTGACCTCAGATATATAAAAAAAATTAGCTACTTTTTTTAATAGGCAAGTAGGTGACCAGCCTTCTCTACCTGACACACGCGACCGTTTTGGGTCTAAGGGCTTTTATTCACAATATTTTCCTTCACCGTACGAGAGAGTTTTAAAGACACACATTGGCAAAAAATCCATTGTTGCACAGCCTGGATTCTAACCTACGACCGCACGGATTTCCAGCCACTAGGCCACTGCTCACCGAAAAACAAAGCAATAACTAAAATAAAAATACAACAGATAAAAACATTTTATATTTTTTAGAAGAATAGATAGAAGCAACTCCTTAGTAGAAAGCAGCAGTGGTGCCGGGCCTCTTAGCCCTGGCGGTGGGGCAACTATCAGTTCCCTTGGGGCCCTGCAACCAGACCTTTACACGAAAAGAGAGGCCCCATTGGTAATTGAATTGGAGGGGCCTGGACCATCACTCGGGAGAATCCATTTGCGATTGAAATACGACTTCGATCGATCTGACTTGGAAGTTCATCTTATTGAAGGTATAAATTGAAACGGTTTGATTTTGAAGTACACTTCTGCTAATGATAGAAGGTATTAGGTGGTACAAGGCACGTGTTTTTAAGTATAAATATAAACTATAAACTAAATAACTAATACTAAATAAGTAGGGTAAAAAATTCGTAGTAGCAGAACTGGTTCTAACTTTCTGTAGTACATTCGACCTCGCTGTTCTAACTTTCTTTATCTATTCCGTGCTTTTAATCTTTATATGCGGCGATATAAACTTTTATACCTTCCCATTAAAAATGTGAGATTACTCAACTCATTCGTTACACAGACAATAAAAAAGTTCTCGTTCTCGTAGACTTGTCTGTGTCTGTACTTAAACATAAACTCAACATATCTATATTTGTATAGAAAACCAAGTACACTTATGAACGTCAACAGAAAATATGTTAAATTGATTCTAATTTGACATTTACTACTATTATCGTAATTATAGTCCAATATTAATTATCTAAATATTAAAAATTATTATAGTCGGTCTTGCGAAATAACCGTCACGAAAGTTCTTTTTCCGCACAGAATCTATAATGTATAATACTATGACTCCAGCTCATGATTTGGCGGGCTATGAAGCAGGGGGTTTTAACGATCCCTATGTGCGTGTGAGTCTCATACCCGAAGTTGACACTCGGGTGCGCCAGACCCCAGTACACAGGAATGAGGCCAACCCGTTCTTTGATCAGCACTTCAAGTTCCCCGTATCACATGATGACCTCAGTGACAAGATTCTTCTACTTCAAGTTTTTGATTACGATAGGTAGGTATTTTTTACTACTGCATCAATCGTATTATTAGTATATTATCCATAGTATTAAGAAAACAAGATTGGGTATGCTAGATATTTTGTTATAGAAAGTAAGTGAGGGAATTACTTTAAAAAAATGGCGTTATTTTGATGGTATTATTTTTACTACGAAGTTGTGCTTATAAATACAAATTAATTATTTGTTTAGGTATTCAACTTATTACTAATATTAATAAGTTAAAAATCTTAATATTACATTATAATCAATGACAAGCAAGCTTTCGTCGGCTCTTTAGAAATATATTAAGCCCTCGTTGACGTATGTATAACCAATAGTTAAGCCATGCAAGCAACCAATCTTAAAAACTTCAGCTTTTTTTACTTGAAACTGGCATAAAGTTAAAACCATTGCCATTATATAAACTTCAGCTATGTAAACATTTCCACAACACAAAACAATTCCAGATTTTCCCGTAACGAAGTGATGGGTTCAGCAAAAATACCTCTGGCAAAAGTAGAAGTGGCAGGTGGAGCTGAAGTCTGGGCTGAACTTTCCCGAGAGAGAAGACCGCCCGAAGAGTTGCAAGAACTATTGTTATCCTTGTCTTACTTGCCTTCTGCTGAACGATTGACCGTCGTGGTATTGAAGGCTCGTAATCTTCTGCCTCCGCAGGAAGGAAAAGATGCTTTGGGTATATATACTTCCAAATATATAACAGACATTTCTCTTTCTTCATCGTGTACGAATCGAAACATTTCTAGTTCGCTGACATTGAAAGTAAATAAAATTATATAACGGCAATACATACATTCTCATCAAGACACCTCACAGATTATTTGAATCACAACTCAATCATTATAAATATCCGCAGCTATCTAAGCTACGAGTAGAAACAAAATAATAGGTCTTCGTGTTCTTTTCGTCGATAAATTAATATTAATCTTAAACAGCATGAATTTGGGTATAAGGACTAAAGCATAAATACATTTGAAATTCATTTGAACTTTTCAGATGTTTACGTGAAGGTCTACCTTCTGGTGAATGGAAAGAGGGTGAAGAAGAAGAAGACGAATAGAAAAGAGATAAATAATCCTGTATGGAACGAGGCGCTTTCCTTCAGCCTATCGTCTGCCAACCTACATGAAGCCTCAGTTGAAGTAATAGCCAAATAATAATAATTACACATACCTAGTTAATTACTATTTCACTTCTTTTTTCTTTATTAAACTAGATTTTTCAATCAATCAAAAAATTATAGCTATACGAGCAAAGGCTGTACATTTTGCTGACGCAGGCTTTTCCTAAATTTCAGTGATTTCCTAAATCTTAAAACTTACGCCCCGAGAATATAGCCAGACCATATTTTATCCTATTATTATAAATATTAATAACGGCCTACATTCTCTGTCTTCTTTGCCGATGAGTAGGGATGTCTACTTATTTAAATTTAATGACTTGGAATAAGTGATACTTGTATCTTATGTTCCATAATAAACATATTTTATTTTTTATAACATTACATTACTTCATTTAAAAAAAAACAATTTTATTTGTAACAGAACTTATGGCTGGACTAGGTAGAGTAAAAATTTTATTCTTCATTATTTAAAGCACCCCGAGACCCAGGAACCGTACAATAGCTAATATTAAAAGGAAAGACAAATACTTTGGTAAAAACAATGTTATTATTTCAGATATGTGTGGTAACTGGTGGCAGTAACAACTTAGTTGTAGGCTGGTGCTGCGTGGGCGCAGCTGAGCCAGCCGCTGAAGGCCGCCACTGGGCACAGATGGCGCAAGAGACGCGCAAAGCAGTCGCTATGTGGCATACGCTCAGATAAATAACTCGACAGTGTTAATGTGACCTCAATTTTGGAAATTGTCTCGAAAAAACACATTTTTTGTTTATAACATATAGACAGACATACAACAAAATGTTAGGATCGACCAAAACTTTTGTATAGTGCGAATGATATAAAGGTTGTTTCCATGAGAAATTATAACGAAATTTCCTTCAAACTTTAACAGATTATGGAATTATAGATTAGTAGTTGGTAACAAGAGTTTATTTCTTTGGCGAGGTCACACACACGCGAAGACTATGTAAAGACGTTATATCGTCGTAGTAAAGTGTTTGAAGAATATTGAATCTTCCTGTATCGTAATTACCAGTGTGTATCTCCTCTAACCTGTGGGCTATTTATAATTAGCTGGTAAAAATTAAAAATTATCTCGCAAATATAAACGAGAATTTAAATTATGCGATGTTATTTGAGCTTTTGAGACACCAAATAAATCTTATGAATTTATAGAGTTTTATATGAAATGTTTATGGTATAAAGCGAAAGTTTAAAATCATTTCACATATTTCTATGCCCACAGTCCTGTCCTGTCACGATGTGTACCTTATTGTGTCTAGTCAGTGATCTTTTATTTTAAGATTTCTATTAATATATCGAATTTGATTCCAGAATACGTATTTTTGTCTAAATGTGTATCAATGTGATGGAATATTTTACGTGGTATTTTCATTTACAATATCTGAATAAAATATTCGTTTTTAAAACTGTATTATTTTCTTACAAAGGTCATCGAAATGAAACACGTTTTACAATATTGTCTTTTATTAATAATCACTTTTTTACATTATGTACATTTTTATAAAAAACTATATTTTAAATAGAAAAGATAGGAATAATTATAATAGATTTTCATTCACAACAGTTTACCATTGGGTGACGTCCATCCACTCGCAGGATTGTCATATCACTACTAATCACTAAAAACTTAACTTACCGCAACGCGATGAGCGACCCAGCGCGATCACTCCAACTAGAAATTGCATATAAAATATCACATATAGATCGCAATACATATATATATTATAAAGGTTTGATTTAAAAAATATTACTCCATTACTATGTGAATGTGATTATAGCAATTGGTATGTTTAATTATACTAATTGAGATAACAGATAATAATGATAACGAAATTGAGTTAATAGTTACAAACACTTTGAATAAAATGCAGACAACATAGCCAGACAAAAAAATGACTCCTCAATAAATAAATTTGAAGTTAATATTGATCAGTATCCCCTTCCCAACGGAAATATATTGTTTTATAATATTCAAAACAATGCAAAACTATTATTAAGCACAGTAAAAAAATAACAAAAAAGGGAAACTACGACAAACAATTCCTGGACTAATTCACAAATTCCCAAGCATGCATAAAATTTAAACAAATCTAAAATACTTTACACTCGTGCGTTGACTCCATTGGCAGTTGAAGATGGCACAGTTACTAGGGAATATGGAAAAAGGTAAGGGTTTTTTGTTTTTTTCTACGTGAATGTTTGTGAGTTTTTTTGCTATGTCATTGTGTCTGTAAGTGTAGGAATTTGCAATCAGAGTCTCGGCAACTGCCGTCAACTTCGTATGGGCACAGGAAAGCATTGGGGTCCTCTTTCCAACTGAAAAATCAATATTTTAAAACTGTTTAAGTTATTGCACTTTTGTGGACAGTTTAAATGCATACTTACATCGCCGCTCCCATATAATGCGATGTTCGTACGCAAATGCCATCCACGGATTTGGTCATTGCATATTTTCTTAAATTTCTACGCCTAAGACATGTAAATAATTATATATCATGCAATTAGTAATTCAATCGATTTTATTATGAAAGAAACTTACTCAGTTCCTCCCAGGGCGTTTAGTGGAGAAATATAATCATCTGAGCCATTTTCTTCCTTATCATCTATTTTCTCTTTATCACCTTTATTTGTTTCTTCGCATACAGGGCTTTCATTAATAGCGACTGTTCTTTCGGGTGTTTTTGGAATTTTTACAACTTTCTTATTACTACCAACGTCGACTTCAACTGATAATTTTGAATTATTAGGTACTAAATTTGCTTCTTTGTTTAAATTGTTAACTAGACTAATCTTCACAGATTTTAACATATTTGAATTTTGATGATCTTTAACAAATGGGTCATTTTCTTTTTGCTTCTTATTTGTTATTGTAGGTACATTTGGATTTTTTGGTGTAGAATATGACATAGGTGAACTGAAATCAAAAAAAATTGTTACCTATTTATGTATCTATCGAAATTGGGAAATAATCAAATTTTAGATAATTAAAACCCCTTATATAATATTACTGAGCAGTAAATTTTAAAAATATGTATATATATAAACACTTCAAGATATGTTTGAGTTTGTAGACCCCTACAATAAAACTGTATATGCAATTTCTAAAATGCAATATATAATTGACCCAATAGGAAAACTGCCAAGAAACTTTAAAGACTTATGAAGCAATTTAAAGGTTTCCTTAACTGGTAGTTATGAATACATAAATCACAACAATCAATATTCTAAATATATTTGAAATTTTTGCACTTATTGAAAAATCAAACCTCTTCAGTAACATCTGATGCTGTAGTCTTATTTTGTCTAATCCATTCTGAACAGTTCTTTGTTGTTTTTTATTTAATGTGATTGCTGTTGTGATGTTTCTTAATTCATTGGAAACAATCTTGTATCTCTGTGATAATTTTTTAGCTTCTTCTTTAAGTTTTAACATTTTTGCAGACTCTTCGGCTATAACTTTTCTGCAATAAGATATTTGATAGATCAATTACAGTTCATAATTTATTATAAAAACTATACACATCATCTACCTTGATTTGGCAATTTTTTCTTCTAATTTTTTTTCCATAAACTCCCTCTCATTTGATGAAATATTTCTTGGCTTTAACATATCTTTGTTATTTTTTTTATTTAAATTATTATTTAACATCAGTTGTCTAGTTTGTTTTAGCTTTTCCAGTTCTCTCATTCTCTTTACCAAGTTTTTATATTCCATTTGTTCTGATTTAGGTAAATGTTTCATAGCCTAAAATTTTTTTATAAATTGTTATGATACTTTTAAACATACAAGAAATAAATATGCAATGACATTCCAACCTTTGGCACAAATTTATTTGGTGGTGTCACAGACACAGGTTGTACAATATCCGATACAGTGGTTTTTTCAACTTGCATTCTAGTAGATTTTAAGAATTGGTCAAGTTTAAGTTGAAATTCTGTTTGTTCAGCTAATTTCATATGCATTTTTGTTAAGTTCTTTGTTGCCTCATGTTCTGCTTCTGAGTCTGAATCACCCAGCTGTATAATAAACTTCTTTTCTTGTATTTTAGATTTAGGTACAGCATTGTTAGGTTTCATCTCATTCTTTGGTATTGCTGAATTCAAAATGTTTATATCAGCAAAAATAGGTAAATTTTTACTTAATGAAGTTAGTAACTTTGCTCTTAGTAAATCTTCATCCTCATCTAACTCTTCTTTATTTGTTATTAATTCTTTTTTATTTTGTTCATCTGCTTTACAACAATTCAATTTATTTTCATGTGTAATAGGATCTTTTTCCTTTTCTTCTGCATCTGAACCTATATCCATATCAATGTTTTCAACATCAGTTATGTTACCATTATTTTCGGATTTATCAATTAAGTCATCATGAACTATGGAATTTTGAGACAGTCTTTTTTGTAACTTTTGTTTCTTTTTCATTTCGATTGCTTTCTTTAACAATGCTGATCTTAGACAAATCAGCCTCAATTCCTCTGTGTCACTGTCTTCATCCTCTGAGTCATGCTTATTATTAGTCAAATCTACATGAACTACTTCTGGAAGAACTGGATTTTGTTTCGATGATTTAGTTTCTAACGCATTCTGTCTTAACAATTCTAAATCTTCATCAGAACTACCAACACTATCACATTTGTTTATGTCACTTTTATCAATTCCATCCACAGTATCATGTATTTCCTTATCAGAGATTTTTAAATCATGATCAGCAGGCATAATAATTGAATCAACTGTTGTTGTTTCATTAAGTAATTTATCATCACATTCACCTATTGAATTATATGCAGTAATTGATTTAATTATATTACAATTTGGAATTGTTGTTGTACCAGTTAAAATTGTATTTTGTGTTATAATTGTGCTATCTGGTTTTGGATGCAGCATTTTTGCAAGTCTCTCTTTAAGAGAAGAGCTATCAATTTTCTTTGTAGTAAATGAAACAGCATCAGCAAGTTTTCGGCGCTTATTTTTATATTCCTCATCATTGGAATCCTCACTAGAATCACTAACAACTGTTAATTTTGTAGGCTTTTTAGCTTTGCTGTTGTTCTTTTTACTAGCTCTAATTGAAACCACTTTAACATGTGCCTTAGGTTTTTTTGGTCTCTTATTTAGCTTATCATTTCTAATTACCCTGTAAATTTGTGGCTGGGATGAACCTTTCTGTTCCTGAATAAAACAGTCTGGAGACAAAATGTCCTTATTTTTACTTGATTTACCTGAAAATTTTACTTACAAAATAATACAACATTTTGGATTTTTTGATAAGGATTACTTAAGGACATACTAATTTACCATGTAATAATCAATGTAATTAATACTTTATATTGATATATGTATATATGATACATTATAAAAGAACACAGAAAGCTCCATTCTAGAAATAATATATCAGGGTTAGGCTGTAACTTTTTATTGTATATAATAATTGAGTTTTGCAAGCAAAATAAGCCAAAAAAAGGAAGGATTCCTCATAAGACATGAGATAAATTAGTGTCCTAATTTAATTGATATTTATGCCTTTTAATTACTAATGTTAAGTTTTGTAAGAGAACTTAGAATTTAAAAAAATAAATCTATAAGGGATGAGTTACACACCCTCTCCCTCCTATCACAAACACCTCTCAATTGATGCTGAAGGAAAGTGGGGCCCTAATACCTACTTAACAAAATAAGTAAAATATAAATAAAGCAAGTAATGTAGAAATTCAATTTAAACTAACCTGATCCAATTGTACACCTCTTAGCCTCTTTACGTTCAAGGACGTTATTGTAGTTCTCGAGGATCTCTAATCGTTGGCGCAATAAAAACTCTTCTTCAGATGAGATATCTGATAAATTATCAAGTTCGTCAACAATTTCACCTTCTTCTCTCTCAGAATCCATATTCTCCAAACAGGCCATGAGTGCACTCAGCTGTTAGTATCACCAATTTCAATTTCCTATTATAAAAAAATCTTATAAAACTTAGTAAAATTTCCTCGCTTTCATATAAATACAATATTATTACGTTACGTATCATGAGAAGCTAATTGAGTTGTAATTTTAATATTAATAATGAAGATTAGAAAATATTTTCGCAATGTCGTTTAACAATGGGTTAATACGAAATCGAATCACAACTTAACAATAGACATTAGACAGCCATTAAAATCCTACTTGAAATTTGAAAATCACAGATGACAGAACAGTAAACACGTGTGACATTGCTCTTGCGGTATAACAGTACACTTGCACTACCATTTCAGAAAGTCAGAAACCGCTGTTTTCCTATATATATATATATTGTTATTTATTACGCATATTGTTATTTATTACGCATATTGATATTGATTTTTGTCTTCTTAAGCTGAAAAATATGAAAACTGCTATATAAGTTCAAACCTTAATTAATTTTATAATTAAAGAACATTTCGACATTTTTGGTAATACAATATACAAGTATACAGTGTTTCTGGGGGATTTGGATGATATATTATAATGAAACCTATAAACAAGAAATAACGTTAAACGATAGAAACAAATGAAAACAGGCATATTTCTCTTAATAAATTGAACTCGATAAATTCGATATTTGCGCAAGCAGAATACACAAATATTGATGAAACTTTATATTTTATTCAATCAAATTCAATCTTTTCGTAAACAGCAAAAATACGCAAATATGTTTTCAATCTAGAATACAATGCTATCATAAAATTTTGCAGCATAGTGAAAATTATCATATAATCTGCGTACGATAGTAATGTACAATATTATTATCGTACTTGCACTTATTGCAAGGAAAGAGACAGCCTGACGAATGTACTACACGCAGAAATCAACTTAGCACCTGCGTGAAATATGAAAAGAAATTATTATTTTTATTATATAGCATAATTCTGTGTAACTGGAGCAACCTGGTCTCAAGCATAAGTGTAAATTCAATAATCGTTAAAAACCTTTAGCTTTCGCAATTTACGTTTACCGTAAGTCTTAAATTTATTTAAATGATAAGTTATCTTCACTTAAGTCTGCTGTTAATATGATTCATACAGTTTCTATGATCCACAAATTTGTCTGTGTGTGATCAGTAAACTGTCTAAATTAATCAATACTTATTTGACTAACAATTGGTCTTAATGATGTAAATCATATATTTTTTTTTATAATTTTCTTTTAAAAATTAAAGCGTCTATAAATAAATTCACAGAGAGTTGTACAAATAAATCACATAGAACTGTAATTAAAAGCGCCAATCGTTGTCAAAATATGTAACTAGCGACTTTCGGTTCATAAAACATAGAAAAATAGCTTATTAATTAGTGAAAATAATATAATATAAGAATTTATTCGATTAAAGCTGGACCATTATTGTAACTTGTACGGACACCTATTTAAATTTCGATTTAGTTTAGGGGCTTAAATTAAGAGGGCGTGGTTTAAATAAATTTGTGTGGAGTTTCTTCTCTCCGTTCTTATAATAATTATTATTAATATACTGTTGCCGTGCAATAGATAATGTTATACCTTTTTAAAGTATTTTGTTATGTTTGAAAATAAAGACCGACATATATAAATATTTATTTCTAGTCTTGTGGTAATCCATATTCTTATTGATGTAATTAAAGATAATAAATTACTGTTGTATTTATATGAGGTAACTTTTAATAGTAGTTGAAACCATTTTTATTTGTCTACGAGGACAATTCTCACCTCCCCCAAATATAATAGCAAACTACAAGAGCTGCTTACTTGACCACTAGAGTTAACTTCGTCTTCTATAACAAATAAGAATGGATGAGGAAGAGGACAATAAGTTTGCATCCTGCACCTACTTCGCAAGGAACCACCCAGGCGAAACTTGTGGTAGTAATGGATTACCGCTTACACCGAGTTCTGTAACAATATTGGGTCGAGCTCAGCGGTTATTAACTATAGAACACAGAAACCTATGCACGTATCTGGATATAATCCGAGGAAAACATGGTGTGTGTTAGTTTTCAATCGACAAACTATTCTATTTACACTTGTCTATCCATTTAAAACATATATAGCAACATTGTAGCAAGATTATTGCTATTTTTGAAGATATTATATTTTTCATTCTATATGTGCATTACATAATAATGGTTCCCTTTACTATAGGAAGCAAAATATTGTGGTGCAAAGCACCAAGTCTTTCACAAAGTCAACTAGTCCCAGGCACAAGACAGACACATGATCCTGTAAATAAAAATTATTAATAAACCTCATGCAGTAGCACCAATTAATTAAAATATATATTAATTGTTTTTGAGACCTTCATACTGAATATTCAATTAATGTTCTTATTTCAGAAAGAATAATTGTGGTTGCTGAAGTAATAGGAAAATCATTAGCAGAACATACATCAAAATTTTCAATTCAGGAAATTATAAGTATAGGAGTTCAAATAGCTAATGCTATGTGTTATCTCCATCAGCAAGGAATAACTCATAGGGCACTCTCTGATGATAATATTTTAATAGATAGTTGTGGTAGAGTAAAATTGTACAATTATGGAATGTACTATATGACTGATGGAGGCAAAGAAGTACCATTTCCTCTGGGGTAAATTTTTAGATAATAATTCATAGTATATTAAATTAAAGAAAAAGGTTTGTGAATCACGTCTGATTTCCTTAAGTTTAAACTGAAAATTATGAATGTTTAAGTTTTTAAAAGTTAAACTATTTAATTTAATCTTTTGTTTGAAAATTTTAATCAAAATAGAAACAAAATAAAGTATCATTTACATTTTCAGACTTCCACGCTACCTAAGCCCCGAAACCATATTGAATGGTGCTGGACCATCAGCAGATATATGGAGTTTTGGTATAATTCTGTTGGAGCTGTGCATTGGTAAATTATGGAATACTTTGAAGCCTGGTCCAATATTAAGAAGAATACTTACACTTGTGCACGCCAATAACCCTGCAGAAAGGATTGCTAGAGAACATGATTGCTATGATTCTTATAAGGTGAAGCTGTTCATTATTTACTAACTGAGAATAGCAAACACTTTCTGGCCAATTAAAATGAAAATTATGTTTAAGATTACTTTACAGTGAAACTAAGATATTTTTTAAAGCTAAGACATACATATCCTTACTACAAGACAAGACATTCCTACTTACAAGACTTACATATTCTTTAATAGTAAACAATGGTGACTTACAGGACCACAAAAGGGTTGCAGTAAAATATCATATTTTTAATTTTATGTTACACTGTCTATGAAGGCATCAAATTCTTATATATTGGCATTGCAAAGTAAATTAAAAAATGTGAAAGTGCATAAGATTAGGAAATTTAATAGCATATTTATGTTGCAATGTACAAAAATTATAAAATACATATTCAGTTATTTTATAATTTCTCAATATTTTACAGGCACTACCAGAAAATATTAGAGATATCATAGAGAAATGCCTTACAATATATCCAAGTGAACGATCTACATTTTCTGAGATTTCTGAAGTTTTAAAGATGATTAACAATCAAAAACCTATAGATCTTAAAGTACCAAGAGGTTTATTAGGATGTAAGTTACAATATCTTTACCACTGGTGGCAATTGGCTGGTGGTGACATCATTTCAGAGCTAAAACGAAATGGTTTAATCAAGAATAGTCCACCGATTTTGGCTATGCCAATGTAAGTATTTTTTTTGTTTCTTCTAAATCCTTAATGTGCCTGCATTCGGAATTATATGTAATATAATGAATCTAATGGATCATCTTTTAACTAAATATAAGATTTCATTTACTTGATTTATAATACAATGCTGTGCGCATTTGATACTACAGTGAAGTAATGAATAGTGTAAAAACCAAATTTCTTATACCCACAGAAGCCCCATCACCTATTATTAGGGTAATTCTATTTTGTTTGTTGAATAAGAGTTCATAAACTTCAACTGTAAAATAATGTTTTCAGTGCTATACTTCTAGACGGCTGCACTATAGGTGGCAAAAAGAATGCTGTATTTGACAGACGGATAGCCAAATATAGTTTACAGATATTAAAGAATCGCTTAGCACATATATCACCTCATGATTTCTACCCTCTAATGCATGAGAAACGGAAAGAATGTGACACTGTATCATTACCAAAGATTATTCGGGAGAGAGATACTGAATATCAGTTTTATAGACTACTTTGGTTTCAAAGGCTTCTTCATGTAAGTATTTAACTTATTTAGTTTATGACTGAGACATATGGGGGTACATACAATAATATATAATGGGGTATAAGAATATATATAACATTTTTTTTTTAATTTTAAAGAGTTACTGGAAAAAAGGTTTGATTGTAAGTTGAATCTTTGTACCTACCAAGCTGTATTATTTTTTGTTCAAAATGTTTTTTTTTATATCCTGCCATATTTAATATACATATTACTATTAGAAATAATCTTAAAAAATATTTTTTCTATAGCGTCTTTCAATACCATATTATCTTGAAACTTGTTAATATCCTTTGAAGATTAATACGAACTTCTAAAATAGGATGGTACATATATTTACTATAGGGCTACCCATACACATCTCAATATATAAGGGCCCAAGCTGAAGTCGACATACCTCCATTGGTCCGGGGCGATGTATGGGCCGCGTTATTGGGTGTTTTTGGAGATATTGAAGATCAGTATGAAAGGATTGATAAGGAGACACCTACACCTACTGACAGACAGGTATAATTATTGGTAATTATTTTCGTAGATTTTTTTGTGGTTTTAATTTACAGAGATAGAAACTGTAATACTCGCCTCATTTAATAAATAAATAATAATCGCACTAAAAAGTTTTTGTAGAATTTTGCAGGTTCCATTCCCGGCGAAATAATTATTTAGAACACCCGCTATTTACACTTTGTTGTATGAACATGTATTTTTATATTGAATTGTTAATGTTTAGATTATTTATGTTTTGGTCGCCTGGAAGATACTGCCTTTATCAGTAAGACTGCCCATTTACAACCTTTGTCCTCATTTATTTTATTTTATTATTTTTCTATGCTATTGTGATGTAAATAATGTGTTATTATTATTTATTATCAGAAGGCCCAGAGTAGGTAAATATGTCTATTAAATAAAAATGCGTCTGTGTTATGTATTATTGATATTTTATACAGATTGATGTTGACATACCCCGCTGTCATCAGTACTGCTGGTTGTTATGTGGTCGCGCCGGTCATAGAACCTTAAAGCGTTTGTTAAAGGCCTGGTTGTTAACCAACCCGCAATACGTTTATTGGCAAGGATTGGACTCGCTGACCGCACCATTCTTATACTTGAACTTTTGCAATGAGGGTAATGGTTAAACAATTTAAATAAACGTTAATGGAATTTAATTGTAAAATTTAATAAAATAAAAAAAAAAATTTATAATAGTTTCAGAATAATTTATAATTTTACATAACTTCTTGTCTTGTTCTTGGTCAGAGACAATTTTCTGTTTTCAAGTCAAATGTCAAGAATATATAAAAATGCCCAAGGCCTTAAGTCAAAATATAGTTATTTATGAATAATGGAATATTGTTTTGCTTTTGTGGTGTACTAAATTTTTTAAATTAAATTAACTTGAAATAAAAAGAACTCATCTAGTTTAGATTTTTAGGTTAATACTTTATTAATGTTATTTATTAAATACTAATGACAATAATGCTATAACAGTACTTGAGCAGAGATTATTATTATTTGTAAACTATAATAAACAAATTGATACAAAATTAAAAAAAAACTCTTGCAGCCCGTGCGTTCGCCTGTCTGTCGGCATTTGTTCCGAAGTTTTTACATAAATTCTTTCTGAAGGACAATAGTGCTGTTATAAAGGAATATTTAGCGAAATTTTGGCAAATTACGACGTTTCATGAACCAGAATTGGCTGCACATTTACACGATATTAACTTTGTGCCAGAGCTTTTCGCTATTCCGTGGTTCTTAACTATGTTTTCACGTAAGTATACAACAATTTCTTCAACTTAAACAGTAAAACACTTTAAAAAATTATTCGGTAATTATTTGGTTTGATTCAGGCGTGTTGGTTTATATCGAAGGTACGTTTATTGATAACAACAGTATTTAAAAAAATGTGTGCGTGTACACACATAAGAAGTGAAACTTTTTTATGACCTTATTTTTCGAAAAATAATCTATTATATGCAACGTTACAGAAATTGGTTAAATTAGATAAAGTTTAACGAAAGACATTATCATAGACATGAATACAAATAATACAATTTTTTCATTTTACCTTATTACTACTAAGATTATTACAGAAGTTCATGAATTGTAATAGATTTATTACTATCATTGTTATCGTTATTATATATTTTGGTTATTAATTGCTTCGAATCTCTTCGAATCAACCGCGGTGTTTTTTACCAACGCCGATAAAGCAGTTTCACTTCAAAAATACTTGTGTCGGGATTCCCTAGGCTTTCATAATAAACTTCATAGTAAATTCCATTCCATTCCAATGTATCCAGGTCTCAGGAGGACCTCCAACACTGCGTAAGGTGTGTTCATAAATCGTATTATCTATTATAGACTAGCGGACCCGACAGACGTTGTCCTGTCTTCACTATGAATATAGATTACGAATTGGTATAATTAACTAAAAATGCTTTATGATATACAATATTATTTGTTTGTTTTTCTGACGCGTATATATAATGTTTTTGTTGGTATTCCGACATATAACTAACTGGCAAAGTGAAAAACATGGATTTTCAAGATTAATTAACTAACCACTAACAATTAGCGACTGTAATTATAGTATATGCATTTAATCAGTAATTAATATAATAACTCCGATCGAAGCATTTGTTTTAATCGATATTCATTTTTCTTACATCCTCTTTGACGATATAATCAGCACTCATTTTGTCAATGTTGTGTAACGCCATAAAAAATTGAATTGTAAAAGCACTATGCCCTGAAAAAAAAATTGCTATCGTAACAAAACTCGTTGGATCCTGTTCTATAAAAAATTGTCGCCTCAGAATTTTTCTTGGAATCCTTGGAAGGATGTAGACGGGCGAGAACTGGCAATAAATTCCCCGTCACTAATGTGTTGCAGAAATATTATATCTTAACATTCCATTTTCCCACAGACGTTTTTCCCCTACACAAGATCGTGCACCTATGGGACGCTTTGTTAGTGGAAGGTCCACAACTGCCACTATTTATGGGTCTTGGGATATTACGCCAATTGAGGGACACACTTCTCGATTCAGGATTTAACGAATGCATTTTGCTTTTCTCGGATCTTCCTGAAATAGATATTGGGGAGTGTGTTAAGGTTGGTTTTGGTTGATTCATAATTAAATCTTTTCTCATAGTAACGTGAACAAATTCGGACGAGTGTGTTGAGAAGGAAAAAATAAGTTAATTGCATTTCATAATGGGCTCCAAAAATACAGGACGGATAAAAAAAAAATCCCTGATTCTGAGAGTTTTGTATAAAATTACGATAATGTAACACAATTTGTGAAAAATAAGCAATTTTTTTTTAATTGCGTACAATGCGGCAACTATTGACAATAAAGCAAAGTGATGTGCTACAGTTTTATATATATTAACTGAGATAAACTTTAGGTTATAGACAATTGTGCTTAGACCGAATTAATGCGGGTGGAGCAGAGCACAGAATATAAAACGATGTAGCATTTATTTGTGGTTTTATTTTTATTTATTAAAGGTCTTTACAAATAGAATACCGAATTAGATATAGTGACATAATAGTTTCTTTATTACTTTACCTTGGATAAATATAGTCTGTAAGCCAAGAGAAAAATTATAAAAAAATAATATTTATATGGGTGTCAAAAATAATAGTACACAAACGTATTAATTTTGTAGGAATCATCGAAAATGCATTTCGTTTTCAAGCATAGACAATGTGTAAAATATGCGTAAAAAAGTAAATAATTACTGATGACAAAATCACCAAATAAGAAAATCAAAGACTCTCCCCACTATAGTGCTTTCGTATTACTAACGGCCCCTCATCTACTTATATCTATACAAAAACTATAAAATAAAAATATGCAGAAATAGGCTTACAGTTGTAGCGCGTTGTTTGAAAGATGTGTATGTTGTTACTTTATTATTTATTTTATTATATATTATTCATGTAAATTTTTAAGTTCTAATTATACATATCAGTTTACAAGTTTCTTTTAAACCTTTATCATGGATATACTGTTAGTTTGAAACACAATTAAAATGTTTATCAAATATCGTGATAAGTTTACGTTTCAAAGACCGACAATGTACTTATTCGATAGTGAAAAATACTTTTGTGTCAAATAGATATTATGAATATATGTCTATACAGGAACCGGGTTTGTAATTTGACTTTGAATTGTAACAAAAAAAATTATTGCTTTCTCCTTGAAAGTCAATCATTTAACAAAAACTTAATAAGGTCGAAATTTTACATCCCACCATAAGCTTGTCACCATTTTCTTCTTGATTATTTTTCTATATGTTTCCAATAGAGTGAATTTAAATATTATTTCACTTAGAAAAAACTAGTCTCGAACCGTCAGTTATCATATAAAGTTTGACAGTGTCTTTTTGACAGAAGGCGTGTTTCTATAACATAAACAAACGAAATCTATATATACCTACTATAGAGGTAGAAACGATATTCTATCATTATTTTACTCGCTTAAGTTTTTGTTGCGCAAATTTATTACTGGCTATAGTGTGATGACAACAGGTCATTACACTATGGCCAAATCAGTCAATTCTCCAAGAGTTAGAAGTCAATGAACCAAATAGACAGCGAGTCTATTTATTCAGTTTTCGCCTCGTAAACTTGTATTTGCATTCGTTAAACGTAATTTGAATTGTAATGATTATGTGCGTAAGAGTCCATTATAGATGGGACTTGGGTTTTGGACATTATTCGTGTGGAATACATTTCCACACGAATAATGTACCCTTACTATTTATTAAAAGTCCACTCCTAGAGTCTTATATCCTCACCCAGTACTGAATACTGCTACCGTATGCGCTAAATGTCTCTTATACTGGAAAATATTGCACTGGGTTTGATTGTAATATAAAACCAAGCAGGTGGACCTTGTGGCTAGTGCCTACTGTAAAATAATGCTACGTTTTTAGAAATGCTATCGCGAATCTTGCGTTTTATTATTATTGGATATATTGTCTGACACATTAATTTGAAATGCACCATTAAATTGTATGCAAATTTGACAAGGGTAAAATCAGTCTGAATGGCTTTTCAATTAAGATACGATTTTTGACTGACTGGTTATGTTTTATTAATTTCGCTTTAACAGTAGTGTCATTTCATATGACACGAACAGCGAAAAATATTGGTCCAGAATTCGGGTTAATGAATAACGGGTATAAACGTAAATTCGAAAAAAATAATGTTTTTATGTTTATTTTTCAAGATATGTTACTATGAAACTTATTATACTCAACATATACTTTTTAAGGTATTGGAATAAAAAAAATGAAAGAAAATTGGTCAAAATTTTTGAAAAACCTCCGGATTTGGAGTTGATTTTTTTCTCGAAATTATTTTCTAATCAAAAAGGAAAAAGGACGATTGATGCTAATTGCAAAGCGTCATTTTTTTTTCCTAAATGAAAATCTACTCAAAAAACATCGCAATTTGAATTAGCTTTATTTATTAACTTAAAAAGTTTCGTATTTGCGTTCATACCAACTAGAGGTATGATTAAACTGAATATTAAAAAAATTGACGACCACACTTTTTTTTTCGCTGACCACTTCACTTATCAATATCAATAGATTTTTTTTAGCAAATATATGTTATAAATGAGTTTATATTTTCATCTATAATATTATAATTTTGTAGGTATCAATCGAAATGAGTCGAAACACTCCGCGCAGTATCAGCTATAGAAGATTTACTAATGAACCAGAAATCAAGGATCCTATGGTAAGTGGGTAATTGCTATATTGAATATCAATCTATAATTTATATAAAAAAAGTTTTTTTATTTAATTATTTTTTTTATGTTGAAAACCTGTTTGGCAAATGTATGAAAAAAAATTCAAGTAATTATAAAATAATAAATAATCCAAACATGATGTCTAATTAAAAATACTTATGTTAGTAATTTAGCATTTGTCCCAAAATGTTTACAATTTAGAACTTATCAACTTGATTAGATTTAATGAATTTTGATATATTTTAGACGATAATATAAATTATTATGTTAATTATTTTGTAGTATTAGAGGAAGTGTCAAGTTTCGATAAAACATAAATTATATATTTTTAAAATTGATATTTGCATTTATCAAGATTCTATGTTCTATGGAAGCAATAAAATGTGTATGTGTGTTGCATTAAAATGGCAAGGCCAAATACTGATAAAATTTATGAATATAAATAATTTAAATTAATTTTTGTTGCGAAGCTCTAAATCTTATTAATATTATCGAAAGATGACTTATTGTGAAAGATGCACAAATTGTTAACTATATATTTAGTACAGTGTGCAAAAAAAGTTTGCGTGTTCAGCATGACCTAAAACGACTTGCCCATTCTTACTTATATCGTCGCATATAAAATAATAATTGCTGTATTATATATTGTGTATATAACTATTGTCAAGATTAAATTTGACTCAAAAATATGTGGAAACTGCAAAGCACACTGGCTTAAAAGGTTCTAATAACAATCGCTATGTATATGATTTGGTTTGGATTTGGCAAACTAAAACTATACAGACTTACGGGAGTCACACTTAGCACGAAGTCTCGACTCAGTGGTTCAGACTTAATTAGTATAGTAATCTTAATTACGGCATTGAACTTTACAGGACTACGAGGAAACCAGATTAATAATATCAGCGGTTAATATATTTTATTAGATTAGATGACAGACTGAGTGAATGCATTATTTATGGGTATTTTAATTACTAATTACTTTTAATAGCGACTGTCATTTACGGTTAAAATAGTATTATAGCTATGATTGCCATAGCAACCAATTGCATATATTTTACTAGAAAGAGTTTAGTTTTGTTAGAAATTATCTCCCATGAAGCCATTGATACCTCATTTGATTAAGTGCCTAGATTAATGAACTAAATTAAAAATTAAACAAATTTTGTAACACTACTTTCTAATGGAAACCACTCTGTTTGAGCTAACAGCTACAAGAGATAAGCTGGTTTTTAGGGGCCTGAAATAAAATGGCCCATCTCCTTAGAACAATATTATTCATATTGATGTTTGACATTGAGAGATTTTACTATCATAATTTTTAATTCTAGGACGTTGTAGAAGTACCTATGGAGGTATTGTTAGCAGAAATTTGTCCACGAATCAGTTTGACGGATTTCTTTTCGCTCACCTGTCAAGAGAAATGCTGCGTAGTGGATATAAGATCGAATTTACTGTAAGTATATATTCAAATATATATATTTTTTGAATTACTCCATCTATATTTTCGGCTGTGCGTTCATAATGATTCACCTCTCATATATATATTGGTGAAATAAGTTCTGGTTAGTTAGTGGAATGATTAATTTCGTGTCACTGACATATATTTCTGTACAATATCTATGAAACAGACAAATTTCTGAACGAACCAAAAAAATATTTGACATTCAAGTGACATTTTTTAAATATAAAAAAGAAAAAAAACATTAAAGGCTTCGAAGCTAGAAACTAATTGTATTGAAAAATTACATTGTTTTTTAGTTCTTTTATTATATATTATACATATTTCTCACCTTTTGAACCAAGAATATTTCAAGATCAAAATTAGCTAAATCAGTGTCGAGTTTTAGCGAGAGAAATTATCAGCAATTGTTATATATATTAAGTATTTTATAGTTACGAGAAGAGTTGCATAGAGGGCAGTATCAACGTGCCCTACAGTGGAGTTCACTTGGGGCAGCATGAGCTCAGGGCACTAGGCTTGCATCCGTCCAAAGTGCTTAATAACATCATCGCTCAGAAGAAAACTGTCATCGTTGCCTCAGCGGAAGATGAGACTGCTCAATTGGTAAGACCCTTATAATTTTTTAAGAAATTTCTAGCTCCAACAGAAAATATTGTTTTAACGGACATTTATATCCGCCTTTATAATTAAAGTTCTTTATTCTATTCCAATTCAGAAATTTTTGAAAGTCAGCAAAAAATTGCCAGTAAGAAAATATTAACAAAAAACACAGATAAGAAAATTAAATTATTTTTGACATCTCAATAGCCATGAATATAATTGAAACATTCTTTACTCAGTGGCTAGATTCCTCAATACCGGCTCTGTCGTCTATGTGACAGTCAATTTTCATTCATTTCATCGAATATTATTATTACAGTTCAGCGAGTACTTGGTGAAATGCAAAGTGCCCAGGGTGTGTATTCTTCATGGTGGCGTATCGGCTTTACAATCGCACGTACCCTCGCTGTTCTCTGTGCCGCCTAAACGGATTGGTCCTAAATAGATTTTGTAATGGCTCCATGGCCTATTTTTATGTAACAGCGCTTCCACAGACACTCGTGAAGTATATAGTGTGTTAAAGTTACTGCTTGTATTTGCTGGAAATTGGATATTTTCTATTCAATGCGTCGACACGCGGCATCGATCACACCCGTACTGGCCGCAACAAGTGAACTCCTACAGAATGTTTCCCCTAGGACCAATTCAAATACCCCTAAATCAAAACCTCTAAAGTTTGTGCACTCGGTTTCGAGCTTTATTTCACAACAGTTCTTGAAGTACCTCCTAAAATAAATGTTCGCTCTAAATAACCCTTGACATCTTGATTATCTAAATATGTCTAGTAGTGGATCCTAAATTTGGGGGAAATCCCCCAAATTGCATCGCTGCTAGTAACGTTAGCCATTACATGATATAACACGTCTTATATAGCACAACACAATCTACAAACCCAGATATTTTTAATCAAAAAGAGGCAAATCAAAAGCGTTGCTGGGGGCCTTTT
The DNA here is from genome assembly GCF_905147105.1 of Pieris brassicae. NCBI lineage: Eukaryota > Metazoa > Arthropoda > Insecta > Lepidoptera > Pieridae > Pieris > Pieris brassicae. Next base: position 16,387,856 of record NC_059670.1, on the reverse strand, counting down.
AAGGAATAGTACGCGAATGTTGTTTGAAAATATATACCAACCTTTACAAGGATGTATAAGCGAATAATAAATAATTTCTTATACTATCTGTCAGTTCTAGTAACGGCGAGTTCATGTGGGCGGACTCTATGGACCTATAGGGGAAGATTCAGAGTCGATACATTTTGAATTTTAACATACCCCTACTTGAAGTCAGCGAAACAAGCTCATAGTGTGTGGGGACTAAGTCTCTTCTATCATATTGATTTTGATCTGTAGTTCGTGCTAAGTAATGCCTGTATGGAGTCGCTATTAGATAATAAACTAATTTATTTTGACTCGAATTATTTTTATACATATAAAGATATTCTCTTACAAATATGCTGCAAATATAGTTATAGCAATTGGCTGTTGTTTTAGATAAAATAATTTAAAAAAATAGAACATGGATAGTCATCGTTAAATTGTAAATTTAGTTACCCAAAATGAATTTGTATTCACATAATCGATAATATTTTATCATATAAAATAACCATGGACTGTAAATCATTTTTAGGGTTTATTATTGATAATAATTTGTATTATATTTACGATAAGTATATAGATAAGTGCAATTTTTAATAAAACATACCTTAATCATGTTTGTATAGACATATATATTGTACTTTAGTAATAAATAATTCCCATATATTTGTGTTTCGTTTTATTTACCATAGTGCTCTTAGCAGTCATAATGCATATGTATGTACAAAAAATATATTATATTTGTGATGTAAATAAAATGTTCATTATATGAGAAACTTAAAAAAAGCATAAATCAAGAGATCCTGTAACATTTTTTAAATTCATTTATCGAATCAGAATTTATTTTTTCTTCACTTACGTTTCAAAACCTATTGTAAATAATAAGTAATTCGTAAAATATTTATTTAGTAGCAACAATCTTCCTTGCAAGGAATTTGAAACCAAAGACCTACATTTTGAATAATTAACTCCTAAAGCATCAGATACAAAAATGAATGCGTATGAATCAACAGGTTAAAGCAAATATTTTCATACAATCGGGCATCCCCGAGTCCTACGTTATATAGTTTTTACCCCCGTTATGAATGAACGCGGGGAGCGGCAGCCCGCGGCCCATTCGCTCGTCAACCGCGGTCGAGATAACGTGTCTGCGCCACTCAAACATACGCTCGCGATAAGTGAAAATTATTCTCACAAACAAGCAACAAATGGCCAACAGTGAAACGTAAACAAGTGATACAGTGAAGTTTAATACTTTCTGAGTTTCCCTCGAGAAACGACCGAACTGCTTGTGGAAGTTTGTGAAGTGCAAGTCGGCCGCTTGAAACCTGGCCCCGACATGGAGAGTTGCTACTTCGATATCTCCAACGACCTAAAGGATGTCTGGGACGCGGACATCGACCCGGTGAGTACAACCTTCTTATCTAAGATGGTAACACGTGAGATGAGATGCTGCTGAGAGACTAAAATTTCCAGTAAAACTGGCCCTTATTACCCTTCATAACAGTTTCAAATTTACTAATAAAATATAATTAGTCCCGATTATTTATACAGTGACCGGGTATATATTGTTATTTATTACGAAATACACTTGACTTGCAAGTAGATAATTTGCTTATAAGTTGTTGGTTTTATTACTCAACGATTGTGAGTGTTATAAATTGTTTATCAACATTCCATAAGTACATTCATATTGTAACATACAAACTACTATAGAAAACGGTTCTCGTGCCCTACCCACATTTGAAAACAACAGTGATAAACTTGATTTAAATGTAAAGTTAATGTGACAGGAAAACTGTAATTAGATATCAAAGCGCAGTGGTAGGTCTAAAGTTAACTCAATTGTACAGTTTCAAACTTTAAGTCACAAATTATACCATGGTACGTTTAATTCCTGAAAGTAAGGTGGATATTTAAAAGGAATGCTTATGACATAGGACTACTATCGCAATCGAAGCCGCGATCACATTTATTTATTTTATTATTATTTATTTCTATGTTGCTGTTAGATAACTTAAATGATATCTACCTATCACCATATCTTATCATCCCGACTTTGATCGTAAAAAAATAACACGTGCAATATCACTATTGAAATTAGATTTTATTATAGTGGTATAAAACATAATATGTAGGTATATATAAGGTAACAGGTTGATTTGTAATTTATTCAAACGACGTCTTTAAATAAATGTTAAATATATACGAAACTAGTAAGGCCATGTTCTGGAACAAACTCATGTTTCTTAAGATTAATTTAATTGAAGACGTAACGTGAACTACATTGTTGAAGCTGTGTAAGGCGCACATAACGTATACCCAGAGGAGCTGTGAGATTCCTATCAAAACAATGACCAACTTAAAAATATCAATGAAACACGCAACAACTTGTACAACTTCTCTTTCAGATATAATTCTAATTGTTTTAAATAAAACTTCTTTAACGCAAATTATATATACAATATATATTTCAGCAATCGAGATATGAAAATATACAGTTTCTAGCCGTTAAACAAGTTAGTTCTTATACAGCTATTTCTATTATAGAAATCATACATAAGGTAATCCTTTTCACTGAACTTTCTGGTGCTATCAATCAAACAGAATATTGAATCATAGGAGTACCAACCGGTTACCCATCCGCCCTTAAAACTGGCTTAAGTTAATTTGATCTTCCCATAAGAATGTGGTTTTAAGTGCTCTGCATACAGAGGAATTGTTAAATATAAACTAGGATTCAACAAGGCCTTAAAATGCCTGGCTGGATATGAGTTCGATGCCGGCAAATTAATAGTTTCGTGTACGCGAGTTTAACGAGCATATTTAAATTTTTAACCGGTATTAAGTTTGTATATAGATTTGTCAAATTTATATATCATCGGTTTTAGATGAATGTTTGTACTTTGAAATGTTAGACAAAACTTTCACAAACTTTTGTTTTTGTACTTGCACATACAATGTTTCAGTAGTATATGTCAAAGATTTGTTTACTATGTCCAAAATTTTGGGGAAGAGGTCATTGAGTCTGCTGTTAGGGAGCACCTGTAACCGGTTCTTGGTTATGCCTGACGTCACTGGTATAACCCAGCGAAATGAAGTAGTAAGTTTTGCGAAGTGAGTTTCTTACTAGTATAGTGTTTTTTTATTTGGTCATATAACATGATCTCAAACGGTACACCGTGGTGCGACGACCGTGCGTTGAACCAAGATCTCTTGGATTTATTAAATTTATTGACATGTAAACTATATAGTAAATTCACAAGCCTTTGACGTTCAATTTGCTGAGTAAATTGATTCCGCTCCTGGGGGAGTGTAGAGTGTCGTGGTGCGACGCTAACTGGATATTATATGAAAAATAAACCCACGTCTTAGTTTATAACTAGTTTACAAGTGAAGCATAAAGCCTATCTAATCAACTTATTTCGGATTCCTGTTATTGTTACGAATAATTTTTTAAATTTGTTTAAATACGTGAAAATAAAAAATAAAATATTTGCAATTCGAATTTTTACTTTTGTGGCAATTCCCATTGTGTTTTATCGTAATGATAATTTCATTAATTGATTCTCGAAAATGCTATTAGTGGATACATAAAACTGTAATTAATAAATTATCTCTAAAGTAGAAGATAGGGCAAACATACCATGGACATTTAATCCTTTATAAGCTTATAATATAAAAAATATAAGCTTGAAAATTCTTATTCATATACTATAATTATTCGAATATCCGAAGATCTATAGCTTTGGTCAAGATATGGAACTTTTATTACAATCGTCAAAACTGATTAAGCTCATACGGACACGTAAAGAATGATTAGCTAAGCGAAATATGTAATAACACTTAATATTTAGCTGGCTTTTTCCGGTATATTAAGTATTTCCTATAGTTATCGTAACATAACTGAAGCATTCTCATATTGGATTGCAATAATGCTAATTATATTTCTTTTCGAATCCCTCTTTGTTTCAAAGGATTAACGATCATATATGACATGACAGTAATGAGTACAAATGTTAAAATTTAAATTTTAGAATTATGAAACAAGAATGAAAACAAAACGAAGCTATCTTATGGTCGAATATATATATTGATCTAGATTTAATAAGAGTTTTAAATAAAAGAATGAACAATATATAGTTTATTTATTTCTGACAGAATATATATCAATTGAAACATGCGCTACATATAAACGTTTTCACTGCTCTTTTGGATTGATTCACTTCATTATAATATCACATATTTAACATAGATCGGCATCAATATGAGAAAATACAATATACATATATAATACAAGCATAATTTTTCCTGCTCCGACCAATATTTTTTCTAATGAATTTCATAGTTAACAATCACAACCCCATGGACAAGCGAGTTAGCCCGCTATTTTTACAAACAATACATGTCAACCACAGATTCTAAATTTAAATCCAATTATTTTATCTATAACAGTATTTATGTTCAGTAGGTATATTATGTAATTATAACCTAAAACCAAAACGTTTTCATTTAACCTTTTAAATCAATGAGAATGACACTACATATCACGATTTTGTTTGTTTTATTTAACAATGAGAATATTACATAAGTAATAAATATGTATGTATAATCGTCCATTGCGTCATTCACGATGTATTGGTGTAGTTTCAAAAACAAATGTGTTGATACAAGTGCAATGGGACATTGTTGCCGAACGGGATATAATATGTAATTTAAACATTATTTTAACGTATGAAATTTATAGTCTGTATATTTTAAAATTACCTTTAATCAAATTCTAGCAAAGTAACATTTGCATCATGTGTGCGTGCTAAAGTATAGTGAGAACAAATACTAAATAATATTTCGGTATTTCAGAGCTAGTAATGCTTCATCAATTATTAATCTCTTCCATCTGCAAACAAAATCAAAAAGCAATGAAATCTATTTTGTTGAAACATGAAGAACTGTTCTTCGCAACAAAGTACTGCACAATCTTACACACATTTATCTCCTGTTTTATCTTAATACAACTACGATATCCAAAATTACACTTTGATACTACCTACTGTTACGAAATATCTTAAAAACATTGGAATCATTTATATTCCGCTTCATACAGTAAGAAGTTAATAAACATTTTTTACCAAAGTCAGAGTGACCTCTATCAAATGTCAAGACAGATTTCCCAGGGTAATAAAACCATGGTTGCGCACCGAAAGATTAAGGGCAGCCATCATTTTTCTATTCAATCTACTTAACCGTCATTTTCCGTAATTAATATTCCAAAAACAAGTATTTGACCTTTCAAGATTAATGACTTTAAATCAAAGTCAACATATCAACTGACATTTAGAAATTATACAAATAATGAATAATGTATCCAGAGCAAGTTTCTTTTTTAAGCGTTGCAACCCCGGCTCTCGTTTCGTTTCACGTGAAAGGCGTGGGGCACTGTTGCTACTTTACATTCCTCTCACCGACGCCACGAATTCACAGAGACTTTAAATAATTGTCATTCTTCATTAGCACTGTCTAGCGGCACATTTTTCTCGACACGGCTAATGACACATTGCATACCTATTTGGGTTACTTTAACTGTTTTTGAGGCGCCTTACATTTGTATAAAGTGGTCTTATCGAAATTTTGTTATTCTGTACTCATAAAATCAACATCTGACATTTACTTATCAGGATCATGTTAAAGCTATGAAGCATAGCTAAAATGAATAAATGTATATAAATAGTATGTTCCAGTAATGATGGCCTGGGGGCTGAAGCGAGTTTAAGCCTGCCTAAGAGTTGATCCTGCGTTCAAAACCCGGCAATGTACAGATTCACTTACGCAATTACTTAAGCGACATGAGTCTGGCACTAGAAAAGAACCTTGATCTTCTCATCCTACTTGTCTATAAATATAAAAAAACCAATGGGTTCTAGCATGTAGTTTAAGTGACATTATGTATAGTGACATTGATGAAAAATTATTGCTTCTGCATTGAGACCATTACACCCTAAAGATGTTGATGCTACAGACGAAAATTATTAATATTAATTAATTACAAAGTATAGCCTAAGGTTAAATTACATTAGCTACTACTACTACTACTAGTACAGCTAGTTACGTATTGTCACCGACAATTTAATTGAAAAATTGTCTTTCGTACCTGGCTGCGATACCGCAGTCCTTATTACTTGTAGAGATTGAAAATTTTATAATGGAATTTTATACTATTGTGTAACGCTATGAATACTTTAGTTTATGTAATTTGACATTTTGTCGTACAATTATTTTTGAACTCTGAAGCTAAATATTTGATGGCAAAGACTTAAATTGGACTTATCGTTATTTCAACGCTGTTGTATTTATAAATATAAATACGAAGTTATGAAACTTTCATTAAATCTGAGAAGATTTCTATCACATTTCATAACATAGAAACTGCCAGATAAATCAGTTAACTAATAATACGAGACATTTACAATAAGAATGTTATCAATATCTTAGGTAAAAGTTATTTTAAATTTGACTTTCCTCTTCAATTCTTTAATTTAAGGTCGACTTGTCGTAGTAAACCATTTTAAGTTAATTCAAATATACTTTTAACTTTTAATTGGCCATACAATATTAATTTTTTAAACACAATTTTGTACATTCTACCAACTCTTAGAGATACATCTTAATATATTTACAAATAATACACTAATTAAGATGATATAACAACAATTAGTTACTTGTCAACAGATTACACAACCATTGCGGTGAAGTTATTTTCTCTCATGTCCTCTGATAATCGCGACCCATGACCTTTGGATAAAAAGAACTAAAGGTGATTTAGACAACTTGAAGGTCAATGAATAAAAAATGAGGCCCCACCTAGTCCCATTCGTAATAAATGACAATATTAATATTTAATTTAATCGCGGATGTGGGCTGTGATTTTCGAATACTAATTCTCTATAATGTTCTACAATAGTTTAGAAAATTTGTATTTTCTTTGTTTGTAAAAAAATATTGAAATGAATGTTACAAAGCCTTTGAAATAGTATATCAAATAGTAAAAGTAAATTGAAATAGTAGTTCGTAACCTAAATTGAGAAGAAGAATTTTTGATAACGCTGATAATTCATTATCACTGATCTGGGTAGTTTTCATACAGAATTGGAAATATCTACTGACAAAATCTGTTTTGTTTTGGTAATTAAGTCCTATTGGATCCGCCCATGGTGGTTTTGATGCGGCGTTCTCACGCTGAATAGAAATACAAATGTTATATGATCCCTTTGAAAGTCCACGAGGTAATCGGACATTGCACTATTGGAAGCTCATACATGGAGTGCGTACCTGCCTCTTACCTTGACTTGCCAGACGGTGTGTGATAAAAAGTAGGTAATTTTAATTTATTTTTTTAAATTATTCTTAAAATACGTGGAAAAAATGCAATGAAATCGTGTGTTTTTCCTTCCATAACTTAGAACAATAATATATTGTCTTCTATTTTCCTTATGACATAAGCTAGAGTTGTTCTTAATGCCTTCTAAATTAAGTAGCTATTTCGAATAAGTTCCTTTTCTTTACACAATTAATATCCGTTTCTTGAACTCTCTATATCTTCCTCTTCCTATTGGTAGCTACGTAACATCTATCATATTTTAGAAAACATATATACTAGGTACATACATTTTTATTACTAGCACGCTTACTTATGTGTACATTTTCACCAATAAAATGCCCAATGAAATGATACTTAATAAAATAAATTAAAAGGAGGTTTAACAGAGATTGGCTAATGTAATTATGAAGTTAGTGTATATAAACGCTTTTGGTAGAGCTACTTTCTAACAGTCAGCACACGAGCATAATCATATCGAGAATTCCGGCTCTAGACAACTTTGTAACAAGTAAAAGTATGATAGCATGCTATTGCACTCGCACCTGTTATACGTATAACATATTATCTTATGTATTGGCTTTATGACCTTGTATAGATTTAAGATTCAGAGAGACTAAAAAAGAAGGAAAAAAGCCGGTCTGATACTTGCAATAGAGCTATGTCCGATTACCTCGTGGACTTTCAAAGGAATCATGTAACATTTTTTTTATAAATAAAGCAATGGCGCTGCATCCTTTTTGGTCTGGGCTTCAGATTTCTGTATCTGTTACATGAACATTTTTTTAATCTAATAGGCAATTAGATGATCAGTCTTCTGTGCCTGACGCACGCTGTCGACTTTTTGGGTCTAAAGCAAGCCGGTTTCCTCACGATGTTTTCTTTCAACGTTCGAGCGAATGTTAAATTCGCACATAAAAAAAGTCCAATTGTGCACAGCCGGGGATCGAACCTACGACCTCAGAGATGAGAGTCGTCCGCTGAAGCCCTAACTATCCCAACACTGCTTATGAAACATTTTTATATAACAACTAAAAAAAGAATTAACTTTGTTCTGGAATTAGGAGTATTAAGTTTGTTAGCAGGGCTCGGAACCCTGACACACGTATTTTTTTATTAAAAGGGTTCGAAAATCTACCACATAATGCATACTTCTAATGACTAAATACATTTACTTTATTTTATTTATTTAACTAACGTATTAAATTTTAACAACGGGGCGTTATCAATTACTACCACTAACAAGTCATCAATCTGTTGGTTACTTTAAAATTTGAGTTGGACCTATTAGTTGTTAAATATTAACTGTATAAACAATGTCTTGTATGTTTAGCCTGGCTAGCATTAAAGCCTGGATTTCATTTGATTTCTAACCTTGTACCATGTTAAGAATATTGACCATAGAATCGTTTCTAGTTTCTAGCACAAATTTAAATAAGAAGACGTAGAAAGCATACGTTTCTCTGCGCAAGAGTCTAATTCTACTTCATACTTTTGATCATTTTTGTGCATAATATTATAAATGCATAATCTTTATTCACGTAGTTCGAATGCGTGTATAAATTCCATTTAAAATTTTAATCATTTTTAAACGATTTATACAGCTAAACAAATTAAAACCATTTACCTGTGGGTTAAGTCTCATAACAAATCTATATATTACTATTGATGGAATGGAAGAATCGGGTCATATATACGTTCATAAGAATATTTATCAGCAGCACGAAGTCGTGCGGTCTGTAGAGCAATATGTATTTTTTTCTATGACCGCACGGTGAAACCGTCGTTAGTAAACCGGCATGCTTTGAACCTAAATGTCGACGGCGTGTGTTAGGCATAGAAGGCTGAAAACAGACCTAAAAGTAAGCAAATTAGTTTTTTTAATAGAATGTTATTTGTTTAAATTTTCCGTAGCTAGTGGAAATAATTAAGAAGAAAAAACCAAGAAAATTTCTATGTCTAATTATTGTAGTTACGCAACAAACATAGTATAAATTACTTACATTCCACGTGTGGCTTATCAGCACAGCCTTGTGATCGCTTCGATACGTTTCCATAAAAATTTTCACATAAATTCGCTTTAAATGCGAAACGAACTTACTTACCAAGGTGAATTCTGAATTTTATTGCATTTTTTGTTAATATCGAATATGGAAAATACTAGAGAACTAGTTTGATAACAGTTGTGTACACTTGTGTTGGAAGGTCACATTCATTTAAAATTATTTAAATTCTAAAAGTGCTTTGTAATATTAATTATTTAAACCGGGATAGCTGAAATCGTGATCTGCTGATCACCTACTCGTCTAGTAAAATTAACCCTTAAGGGTTATTTTTACTCCATACTACCGCTACTGGATTATTATTATTTATATTTCATTTTGAAGATAATGTTATATTATTTATTTATAGTAACCCATTTTCAATTTCCTAATTTTACTCATATAGGGGTTCAAACTTCAAAATATCCACTTCTCATCATAAATAATGATCACAAAAAGATTTTCCATTTAACCGCGTCATCTCTCAATCTCAAGTGTCATGTGTAGATAGATCCGTAATGACAAAAATATATTTTTGCCTCCTCGTATAACAAATACATTAAAATGTTAAAACATGTTCACATTTTTTGAAGTCATGCACTATGCATACATAGTTACACTAATTGGATTTAGTAAATATTTCCGATCGCGTCTTCACAATAAGAATACGAATCATGCTGCGATCAGTGCTTACTTATGGTTCTAAAGCCTGGGCCCTGAGCAATAAGGAGTTTCCTTTTTTTATTATTGAACGAATTATTCGTCGAAGAATTTTTGTTTGGGCCAAACATCCTAGACGACACCACCATCGTCCACTTCATAAAATGTAACAGACTCAAGTGGTTGGGACATGTGCGCCATGGCGGACGTCAGAACCCCTTACTGAACTCACAACCTGGTGGCCGGTAGACCGAGGCTGCGTTGGTGGAAGAAGTCGAAAACCCCGAAACATAAGGCTGTACACTTGTATACCCAATGATGACGATGAAGACTATTCATATTAGTGATTTAAATAATCCATATCTTTTTTAGGTTTCCAAATTTGTAAACATCCGCCCATTTACAAATACTTTATATAAAAATAACAGACGTTCATCGATCCACGACGTTGTTATACACATTTCGGCATTATTAATATAGATTTAATTAAACCCAATAAATATAAACAGTATGTGTAAAGTACACCAATTCATTATATTGTTGTAAATCCAGCTTAGAATACAAGGTCTGCATTTTGATGCAATCTCAGAATATATTAAATAAAGCCTATGTGTGTCTTATAGTACGGTATTTAGCTGAAATTAAGAGTGATTAGAAGTCATACGACACTGAATATCCCTCGGTATCACTTCCTTCTCATTGCTTAATCATATAAAAATATGTGATATTTATAGGTATGAAGTTGACGTTTTGTGGGTCTGGCAACTTTGACCTCAAATATAACCTCTTTGGTTAGGAATTCCAAATTCAATTTTTTACTGCTATTTACTCGTGCATTTGTTTTTCGAAAACCATGATTCATTTCATAGTCCCAATTTAATTTGTTTAAATATAATCTATGTAAATTAGAATGTATTTCGTAGTCATCTCGAACCGTGTGATTAATATATAGTAGTCCAGATTTTAATTAAAAAAAACAAGTCCACTTAGTTTTTATAGTTGAAGCTCGTAATCATAGTAGCGCGTAGTAACCATCATTGTAAATAATTTCGGACGCATAGTGTAGTTAAAACGTTTTGTGATCATTTTTACCACTATGATTTCGTCAAAGATACCCAAAAAACGTGACACAGAATGCCTTTTTTTTCATTTGAGCATCCCCTACCCTCAAAGGTTGCAGGGGTATGTGGGACTCCACCCATACAAAAATATCTGCTATTCAGAGACTGGGTGAGCAATACCCACCAAAACCACCTCGATTAGTTCCTACAAAGCCGAGTTACAGAGGCTCCGGAGTCGCTGTCGCATTCTATGGGGACCTCAACGGCATGTTACACTCAAAAACCTACGGTTCAGTACACACTACATAGGAGGGTAGGAGATCGATACAGAACACCTACTAAAAAATTAGAAAAACAAATAATCACGGATATAGAAGTTTGAGGGCACTGTTTTTTTGATTTGCACATTTCATTTCTGTTATTCAGGCTTTTAATAGGTTTTGCTATTACAATTCCTTCAATACCTTATTTAACTCCGTGGGTTTAACTCAGAAAACATTGTACTCATGTAGGAATGAGGGAAACCATACAACGCGGACGGGTCTTCAACCGTAGCAAGATCTATCTTAATTATGTAAAACGATTTACTTAAGCATTTTTAAAATCTTGTTAGTAAATATTTTTAACTATCACTCACTAGTACACTAGAAGAAAAGATTATTAGTTATTACTACGCACATCTTCTTTATCGACATCAAAAACACAAATTTCTAATTTATTTTAAGTGTGAACACAATTTATTGATAAGATTGCTATAAATTAATATTATTTTTATACATTTGTATTTTTGTACATAATGTAGTTATTACAGAAAACAAACAAAAAACAAATCTTCTATCTTTTGATACGGCATACATCATTTCTACTATTTACTATTATGCAACTGATTTTGGCTATCCCAAGAAATATAAAACGGAAGTATTAAGGTATTTCCGGAGATATCTGTGATAATATAATGTAATTAGGTTTTCCCGAAAGATAACAAATGAGGATCATTTATATGATAGTGCATTTGCTACTAGATAAGCAGATATTAATTATGTAAAGAACTATATTTGTATGTTGTGTTAACCTATTTATATTATTTTAGAATGTTTCAATCGATAAATTGTATTGAATATTATTTAGCATTCAAAATAATATGAAACGATTTCATTTATCACATTTTAATAATTATATGCTGTTCCGCCATTTTGCATGCTTTAGTCTGCGGTTAATAGTGTGAAGTTAAGAAAGTTTGTATAGTATTGAAACACTTTGGCACATAATTATTTATATGTAATTAGTGTAAGATAATTGCTATCAGATGTCATATCAATAATAAATAAAATACATTTTGGGTAATCACGAAAAAGAACCTTGAATTGTCATAAAAACGATAATGACTAATCATCATTAAGACTAGATAAAATATGAATTACACTATATTTTATGATTCGCTTCAGATAGGACTCTGTGACATCTTTAACATCTATAATGTTACTTCGAAGATCCGGTTTCTTGGTGATATTATCTACAAATTTAAATTCTGATAAACATGAATACTTTTTGATTTAATGTTAGATTTCTTAGTATCTACTACTGTAAAACACTTTTTTTTCGCCTTTAAAATTGTTAAAAATCAAAATGACATTGACATTGACATATAAAACAAACGTTATTTTAAAAATGCTAATGTTAAAACCCTATACTAAGTTAATTACTCCGCTGCTTGAGCGATTGATTCAATTAAAATCATAAAGCAGCTGTTGAAGTAACTTGATTATAAAGCGAATAATGTAAATATGAAAATCGATTTCCCGGAATCGATTGTAGTCTAGAAATCAGGCTCCAAATGCCAGTGCAATAGCAACGCATGAATGCTTGCGACATAGTAGAGTAAATATATGGTATGCCAAACGCGATTTCCACTCAATATTATGTAGTGTACCGTTTATTGTTGGTGGTAGAGTACATACAGCTTTTCTGTTTTTTTTTCAAATTCCTATGACCTTTTTAATAAAATACCGCTTAACACAGTCCCAAAAGAAGCCAGTTTACGAGCCAGTAGTAACTTAAAAGTCCCATTTTAGAACCTTCTACAAAAAATATCAGTATGAAGTTTGCTTTAGCATAAATATTATTTACTTACAAATCGTATTAGTTTATCTGTTAAAATCTAAACAAGTTAACTCGTCTACTTCCTTCATTCTAGTATATACCGTAATACATTTAATGATTAATAACTCAATGAAACGATTTTAATGATTCATGAACGACGGGACGGGACAACATGCGTGCGGTAGGAAGTGACAGGTGCAATGTCATTACAGATGTATATAACGCTTTTATGAAGTGCCTTTCAAGTACTTTATACGATTATCTGACATTAATCACAATTTTGTGTTGGTGTCATTAAAAACATAATTGACTTGTTTTTTGTCTGTGGTAGACAGCGATTTTACGTTACAACTATGTAGTCTGTGGTTAGGATTGTAAGTAGAAGATGGCGGATAAGTCCGAGTCTATTGTCAATTTCATCAAATTGAATGAAATTTCCAATGTTAGTTTTTTTCCAAAACGTTGATAGGAAAATAAAAACATTACCTTCCAAAGAAAAATTACAAAATATTTCAAGTTTGTTTATAATTAAAAAATAACTCTTTAACCAGAAAATATATATCATAACTTTCAATAACAGTTGCTTCTATCAAATCTTGAACGCGAATAAAATATTTCTCTAATAAAACATATTTAAAAATGCTTATTGCGATTGATTAAATTCTAGACCACGCTATCTAAAAACCTTCGAGTTAGTGCAAAAACAACAATTTTAATATGCACTGAAATACCTAAGATTCCACGAAACCAAACATTAACTTAAAAATGCAATTGACGTCACAGATACATGCACGTTAAATAACTACAAAACATGTTTTGTTCAAACGATATTAAATTTAAGAATGTAGGATATATATAATGTGGAAAGTGACCCTTATTTACTTGGAATTATGTATAATACTTAAATTGTACCTTGATATTTATATTATGTTAGTTTTATATAAAATTAAAATGCAAGCGTAGTAAAAAATCTGTAAACTTTTTGTAAAGGTTTCCTGAGCCAATGAATATTTTAAATACTTTTTAATAAACCTACTGCAATCCAATCAGGTTTTATTGATTTAATCTTATCACACTCTTGTCGTGTGTTAGAAATACGTAACGTAACTAATCAAAAAAATCAAATCAAAAAAAAATATGAATACAAACAATAAAACTCTATGTTCATAATAACACAATGTCTTTGACTTAAACTTGACTGTCGGATGCCTAATTTCGCCCCGCAACAATCTGGAATATGAACACAGGTTGAATCTAGATGGACAAGATCAATTTCTGACATAGAGAGACCCACGTAATCCTGTACAAACCGGCCCACATCATGACAATCCGGGCTAATAGGGCAATCAGTACGAAGGGTTTATCGCAGGAAGAGGACTTATGATGTATGAAATCAGATTTTTATACAACTGAAACTTAATAATGATTAAATAAATCAATATTCAATAAGGATTGGTTGTAAAGTGGTATCCGTTCGCTAAGAATATTTGAATGTTTATATCTCACACAAATTCAATAAATATTTAATCAGGTTTTAAACGAAATTGTTCCTTTTTGAAAGACACATTTACTGACCATACGAACATAAAATATAAAATTTGATACTGAAAAGCGTAAACGTGTAAGTTACAATTGCAACACTTCTTAAATTGTATAAAATTAAGTTTGGAGAGAGGAAAAACAAACAATTGAAACTTTTTATTCAGGGCTTCACTTTTAAAGTAACAATTTAAGAACTTGATATTGATTTGATGTTGTTTTCACCAGGTAACTAAGAATACTAAACTACTTATGTGCAAAATTTCTACTTTATAGTAGATTATATAACGAAATTCTCAGCCGCGTTGCCCAGAGTGGTTAATCGCTACTTGCAGCCCCAAACTTCTGTCACACATCGACACATTGTCCCCTACCCGTAAAGGAATTCAAATAGCCCTTGACTCATATGATGTGCTACTAAATATTTTCAGGACAAGCGTTTTGTTAGAGTTAATGTCGGAAAGCCTCATCAACTTGCTAACAAGTAACTTTAAACTCTCTATGGGTTATTGTACTTTACATATAATTAAGAACTAAATACTCCTTTTCATGAGTCATGGCAACTTTACCGAGAAGCCAGAACACAGGCGGACGTTGAAATGGCATGACATAATTTTGTTGGTCACTACCGTGCCGTGCGCTCCGCTTAAGATCTAGGCCGAGGTACGTAATCGGTCGGAATTACCTCACTAATCTATATATGCTCCAATATATTCAAAGGGATCTATCAAATCGTTGTAAAATAGCATTTACATTGATTGAGTTGCTTTCAGAGGCATTTGCAAACTTCTTATTCCCGTATAGTAAAGTTAACTGTTTTACTCCAATGAAAACTGGCTTAGAACAAGCATTTACATTTATTTATTAAAATACTTAGATAGTGATTTGTTAATAAGCGTTGTAACGACATATTTAATTACAGATCTACTGAATTTATCCGCTTCTATATGAAGAATTTCTAGTTGTGTAATTTTTTTTCTTTATGTGATCAAATATTTTTTGCTTTTACATTGTAGTGAAACAATAATAACATTATTATGTTTATCACTCAAAATAAATAATAGTAATATAATAAAATAAAAACCGTGTGAGTTCCCTAATACGATAGCAAACAGCTAGTTATAAACAGTTTTAACAATGTGTAGAACTGGCGTCATGGGAGAATGTATCTGCCACTTTCTGGTTCAGGTAACTGGCCCAAAGTCCGTTACTTTGAATGAACCTTCACTTAACTACGTACGAAATCATATATTTTATATGACTTTTCAATTATACGAAAGTGTTATTAATTAACTTTCCAATTACCTAAACTAGTTAAATCTTAGAATATATTAAGCATTAAATTTAACTACAGACATACGGTTTGTTTAAAAAAATGATTTTAATCCATATACAATTTTTATACGAAAATGTTCATTATTAATATATATACATAACAATATACAAATACTAAAAAACAGTTTAATAATTTGTTTCCACAATAGTAAAATTAAAACTAAGAGATTTGTAAGATTAGGTAAACATAGAAGATCACTGTGTTTTCTGAGTGATTTTTGTGCAAATGATTTACCTGTAAAATCATGGAAATGGTATGCCTCGTTTTGTTAATTCATCAATAAGGATAGCCGACATATATAATAAAATATGAATGGTATAACTGATGTGTGCGGTATTTTTGATTCTAAACAAAATGAAATACGTAGCCTTGTATAGAAATAACAGTAGTCGATGACCAAAAAATATCGTTCATTGATCCGAGAGGCCATTAACATCGCATAACAGACTTCACATAGCAAATAGTGTATGCTTATTAGCTAATTTAAACCCAAACGTTTTTCTTATACAGACTTTCTCTCACTCACTCACTCATCTGGATGTTTAAAGCATCAAATTTTTCCTAATATAAGCCATAGTTTATACCTTATAGGTATAAACTAAGCTAACTAACTAAGGTTTTAGGCTGTCAAACAGGGAAGTCGATATTATTATGGATGCCATTCCGGCTGAGCTACATTCGCCAAAGCAGCCCGAGCTGAGCTGTAAAGAACCTTAAGGCCATCAGCGAGATTCCATTAATATATATATATATATATATAAATATATATATATATAGTATAATATTTAATAGTCTGCCTTAGAGTGGAGTGTCTTGTTTTAAATAATTCAATGCAAATCAAAACACACTATTAATTGCTATCTACTAGAATTTAAAATAACATTTATATCACTACATTTGTTTCTTCGGCTACCATTAACATAACAGGTACAATGCGAAAAATATAATATTTTATATACAAGAAAGAACTTGTTTTTGCAAGTAAAAACAAGATCAGTGTTCTGTCAGAAACATACTTGAATTTGTCTCTAAAACAATTTCGAATAATGTTTTCTACGATCAAGTATTTTGATTGAGCACTTGAGTGTTTGACATACACACTTGTATGTCAAAAACAATACGTTTTTAACGTGTATAGATTTTCTCTGAACCACTATGTCTACTATTGTAAAAGTACAATAGCTACTATTTAGCAATCTGTCTAGTTTATACGGTTCAACGGAAGTCGATACCCGATTCGGTTGTTCCGGAACAAATTCGGTTAGATTCTTTATAACTTCCTGAACTGGACAAATGTTAAATGAACAGCTTTTTCAATTAGATTAATGTTTATTACGCTTTCGCCAATCATTGATAAGATTGCATATATTGTAAACTTGATATTGGTTGAATATATGCTGATGCTGTGCGAGATTTAAAAAAAGAAAAAAGAAAAAGAGGGATTTAGACTATTTTTAATCGATAATTTAGGTGATGTTGTACTTCTGTTGTACTAGCAGTATATGTCGTCTTTCATCGGCTGGCTTCCTCTACTGCGTGTAACGACTAGGATACCAGTTCGCGACCGTTTGCCTTCACTTTTCTTGTGGATCGCGAATCAAATGCTATGTCTATCTCCGCATATGTTGCTTTATTGAGGACGTGATGTAGTAATACTTAATACTAGTAATATTGAAATATTATCTTTACGATTATTGTAAAAAAATTATATCGTAAGTCCTTCAACGATAGCTTGCTAATTAAGATTATGTATGCTTAATTTTTAAGCACGTAGCATTTAGGTCATGGATTGGAAAGTTATCAGCTAATCCATATACATTCATATACATTATATATATTATTATTTATTACCGCAATCAGCCTGAAACAATTAGGTAATGTTTAGTTTATGACAAAACATTTAAAAGCTACTTGAGGCCGTATATCAATCCTACGGTCTTGTGTTTAAGGCCATTGTTGGTATTGTCTATATACGCATGACCAGTCGTAATTGCTAACATTTATATTTAAAAGCTGTCAAATGTCAATATGAATGACAACTGACTCGTACGTATTGAGAAGGTATTTTGGATAGAAAGAAATTATTAAAAATGCGGCCAGTGTCGATGCAATTCCTCGAACAAAAACATAAATTTCTAAAACATCGAGGTTTTTTTTGGAAAATTGTACTTATTACCTTTGTTTTCCCGCTCAAAGCCGACACAAAGGCGAACTGCTAGTTAAGAAATCGTCAATTTGTCACGGTAAGTGATCGACAGTATTATTTTTATATCGACAAGAAATGTGAAGTTAACCGTACCAAAAATATATTTTCGGACTTTCACCAGCTAGGTGTTAGCACTAAATATGGAACTAACATCTATTCTGTTGAAGCTCATGTGTACTTATGTACCTATATAAATAAAGTCATTTTGAGTTTGACAAATTCGTAAGAAATTTAGAATTATGACTACATTTTTATAGATTTAATTTAGTTACTATTTTTGCTATGAAGTAGCACATATTATTGGCATATAATAGCTAAATGTTGAGCATCAGATTTTTGGAATCCGTTGTCAAGATCCTTTGAGGGAATCTTTTGTACAGTAAAATCTGAGTTATTAAAACTATGCAATTATAGAGTGCAGAGTTGTCATACTCTTCTAAAAACATAAATGTGTTTAATACAAATCTATAAATACATCTTTAATAGCGTCAAGGATATTCGTCTTATTATCCTTGGCGTCTATTCAATAACAGATGATTGTTATCGGCATGGTTTACTCGCTAGATCGATTAAGGAAAATCGTGCTTTATTGGAAATTATATAACCAGATCGTTATGTAAAACAAAAATAAATTAAAGATAATAAAATAAAATTAGTTAATTTAAAAATAGAAAGTTCGGTATCCAAAAAACAAATGAAACTAATTATCGAGTCATTTGACACCAAAAAAGCCTGAAAAAGGAGGTTACATGTGTCAATTTCTTTAATGAAATAGTATCTCCTGATAATGTTTATAAAAATTTCTATTGTAGGCATCTAAATTACTTATAAATTTATTAATATTTTAGAAAATAAAACAGATGGGAAACCCGTTGCAGTAATTAATTAGTTTTATATTTTGGAAATCGTTTTACATTGGAATGAAGTCTTAATCTGATATATCAGCCACTATTATTTACTTTGAGATGTTTTTGCATTTGGTAAACAACTCACCGAGTTCTTCGAGAATACTTAACTCTATTTTGATACATATTTATTTATAAGCGATAATGTCGGGCTTCCCAAGAATAAGGTCGATTATTATTTGCATTTTCCTTGTTTACAATTAATTCCTTGAATTCCATATCGTGACATCAATGTGGATTCCCGGAGATAATCTCGGTTTTGGATAACATTAATTTATATTTACTAGTTACCTATGACTTCGCATGCGCTTTATTACTGCATCGCATTCGTAGCCTCACTGTTAATTCACTGTGTGTTAAGCCTTTTCCATTGTTTGCATTCCGGCAATATATATGTGAAATTGTTGTGATGAATTAGCATTTTGACGTAAATGATATAAATAAGGAAACTAATATTTTGATAGGTTTTTATTTATCAATACTACGATTTATCAAAATAACTTGTTTGTTTCAATAACATAATAGTTATATTTGATTTGAGAACTGGCAGTAAATGTACAATTAGAAGCATTTAATGTATATTTTTTTTTATTGACGTTCATAAGTGTACATTGTGTTACCTATATGAATAAATGATTTTTGACTTTGACATTAACTATATTTCAAAAGAAATTAAAACATTTAAGTCAACGAATTTAAGTCTTAAAGTCAATTTGTTGAATTACGATAATTCTGTGGCTGTGTATATAATATCAATTAGACCCCCTTTAGTGAGGGAGCCCTCGACCTGCGGAGGCTAGAATAATAATTGTGCTAGTGATTGACCCATATTTATTAGCAAGATTCGGTATTCCGAATAGAAAATAATCTAAACAGGTATAGTACTAAAACATTATTCCAATAAAAACCG
The DNA here is from genome assembly GCF_905147105.1 of Pieris brassicae. Classification (NCBI taxonomy): domain Eukaryota; kingdom Metazoa; phylum Arthropoda; class Insecta; order Lepidoptera; family Pieridae; genus Pieris; species Pieris brassicae. The sequence continues at coordinate 16,367,722 of NC_059670.1, read as the reverse complement.
CACCATCTGACGTTTGACAAGCTTAAAAAACTTACATATAGGTCAACAAGTACACTTATCAACGTCAACAGTAAAGATTATAAATTGATTCTAAATTTACATTTACTACCAGTTCGCAAGTCAAGGGTGCAGAGTGGACAAAAAGAACTGGCAAGAAACTCTCCGCTACTCTTTTTAATCGCTTAGTTTAGAGTCATACAAATTGGAACAGGAGCAAATCAATCCCAAGGATAAGGATCATTTAAATATTCGTCGAATTTATAAAAAGCTATTATAATTAATTTTGAGCAATGTTGACCTGTGACTTCAGCGTGCGACTCTCATCCCCGAGGTCGTAGGTTGGATCCCCGGCTGTGCACCAATGGACTTTCTTTCTATGTGCGCATTTAACCTTCGCTCAAAGGGTGAAGGAAAACATCGTGAGGAAACCGGCTTGACTTATGCCCAAAAAGTCGACGGCGTGTGTCAGGCACCGAAGGCTGATCACCTACTTGCCTATTAGATTAACAAATAATCATGAAACAGATACAGAAATCTGAGGCCCAGACCTAAAAAGGTGGTAGCGCCATAGACTTATTTTTATATTTTATTCATTAATTTACTTTTAACGATATCTTTGAATAATGAATAAAGTCAACACATCACACACACATTTACAGTTATGTTATATTGGATTTATTTGTAAATTTATTTCTAATCTGCATTTTTATTTAACTTAGCATTTCTATTTAATTGTGTAAATATAGAAACACGTGTACACTTAACGATGTCGTGTGACCTTTATTGGGTCGAGAAACCCGAGTTATATTTTACAAGATATGATATATTAATAATGTGTATTTTCCATTATTAATAGTTTATCTGATAACGGTAGGCCTTATGGAAAAGTATATATGAAACCTATTTGGTTAGTAGTATTCCATTTACTTTAAATTTAAATATAGAACATATTAATAATAATGATCACTTGTCAATGTCTGAAAAAAGGGTTGGCAAGTCTTATTAGCCAACTAGGAATAAATATCTATGACTTTTATTAGCTTATTAGATTTTTATAGCTTTACAACTATTTACCTAATTTTTGCCAATATTTAATGAACTATATATATTTTAATTATTTGACACTCGTGACACAATGAGGCCGTTTCGAGCTTTCTCTTTCTCTGGGTATCAGGTATACTTTTAAGAATAAATAGAATAATTAAGAATATATAGAAGATTTAGATGTTTCTTATACTCACGCATACTGCTAGTACACAAGCGCATGAAAGCGTAACTATAATCTCATTTCCACTATAAGGATTTATTATTTTTCATTGCTATTTGAATTTTCAAGAAAAAACTCCTTTTAGCTGTCAAATGTAGCAGGATCATATTCCTACCAATATGGTACACTACTCATTACTTTTCATTAAATTGAATTTTATTTGAAAGTTATTTGCAGATTTCGTTTTATTTTATTCGATATTGATGAGAGCTTTGGTGATACGCGCCATTGTTACGTAATTTTACTGTAGAACTCTAAATTATGTACATTTCGTATTCATACAAGTAAATGTACGGATAAGCTTGCAAATACAATAAAAATAGATAACAGAACCGTTAATGTTTTAATAATTAGAAATTTAAGTCTTTATCGGGTTTTAAACTGTATAAGTGCTAAATACATATTCGTGTGCACGACATTATTTTTATTTTTATGGGCGCGATCACCCCAAAACATGTTTAATCGAATAGGTGTTTTACGATTTTCTGGCAACGGGCGTAGTTTTACCTTGAAAAAGTGTCGCGGAAAGTTCGAAATTTAAATTATGAATTATCTAAGTGAAAGTGCTATCTGTGCATAGATTTTCTGCATCTGTTTTGGTATTCATATTTTACGAACATTAAATAGAATTCGAATTTTAAATCTATACCTTTTTCATGCAATGTAATACATTTATGATTTTATGAGCAATAATATTAGTTTTCACCTCAAGAAAATTGTCTTGGACATTTGTATCTTACCTACTCTCACATTACGGATGCCAAACGTGGACTTACAACACAAAAATAAAAATCGAACTAGTAACAAGCCAGAAAGCCATGGAAAAAGCGTACTAAAAATAAGAAAATTAAAAGCAAAAATTAAGACGTAAAACAAAACAAAAGTGATAGATTCCTTACAATTTGCCCTAAAACAGAAGTGGCAATGGGCGAGGCAGATAAAAGGTGGACTTTAAAGACAACTGTATGGAAAGGACCAAGGGTTACAAGGAAAAGAGGACCCAAAAAAAAGTGGATAGAAACAATAAAAGCGGTAACAGGAAGCGAATGGAGAAAGAAAACTATGGACAGAGTCGCTACAACCTTTTTAGCCCTTGGCCTCAGATTTCTGTATCTGTTTCATGGTCATTTGTAAAACTAATAGATAAGTAGGTGATCAGACTTCTGTGCCTAACCTAACGCACGCCGTCGACATTTTGTGTTTAAGGCAAGCCGGTTTCCTCACGATGTTTTCCTTCACCGTTCGAGCTAATTTTAAATGCGCACATAGATAGAAAATCCATTGGTGCACAGCCGGGGATCGAATTATGCCAACCAACGATTGAACTAAGCCACTAGGCCAACATAGCTCAAGATATAGAATAACAAGATAAATAAAATAATGTATGACATGTAAAAATCTACGCTGTATATTATCTTTTTTGTCATGATTGGAAATGAAACGGGCTTTATTATTATTAGTTTATCATTGGTGTGGATTTTACAAAACTTTTAGTACCATTATCAATATACTTACACTAATCTAAAAGTAAATATTATCTAAGTTATTTTTCTTTTAACTCTCAGAGATTCGAAGAATTGTTGGCGATGTCGTGAGGTAATTCAACCAAAAACCGGATGTTCAGTTAGTGGTCATTTAGGGGTCCGTATAGTATTGTAAAACCATTTATTTGTGATATATGCCATTATATTCTATGTAATCATTATCATTTGTTAATATTGTATATACATGGTTATCAGTTATTCGACGTATTCCCGTTAGGACGTGTTAGGGGTGACATTTGTGATAATATTAAACCCCAAGATGCAAAAGTGAACAAACTCCAGTTTGTTGTTCAAGCTTCAGTTGAGTTCATCATGTTTTATTCGATTTTCCCAAAAATGCAACATCAAAATTGTAATATTACTACTGGTGATTTATCAATATTAAACAACAAATATCGATCCAAATTTAAAATAGGAAACGAAAAGCGATATGTTATATCCTACTTTAAAACCAAAATATATTTCAAAGAAACTGAGAAACAACATAATCTTTGTATTATTTTAACCTGATTAATCTGATCACAGAAATATGTAGAGAGTGGAGGTTTGACAGGAAGAAACGAAAGTACAGTAAACCTGTACTTGAATAAAAACTGGTATTAATTTTACATACAGAGACTACTTAGACGGTAAGACATTCAAAAAATCATCCATAATTTAATTTGAAATGCAAATGGTTAAAATACTTACCTACAAATTTTATTATCATAAATTGCCATATAATAACACTTTATTTATGTAGAATATTTTCATAGCCACAGACTATCAATTAAATACTCCACACGACATACGTCAATCGCCACATGGCTCCAAATTCTTGGAAAAGTTATTAGTATAGTATAAATTAAACCATTATTCGTCTTCATTATTCGACTTTAGTTTTTAATTATAGTTAAATGAAAGAGGCCACTGTTTAGTTTCCTGACGGTTAGGTTAGCCCACCAATGAAGGAACATATGTTAAAATAATACTAACAAAACAATTTATATATATTTTAACGATGCTATAAGGTAGAAAAAGCAACTTTTCGTTGTATGGCATGGTTAGTCTGGTCGTTTTGCGATGAATATTCCGCAAAGGATAAACAATTAAGAATAATATTGTGTCTTTAACACTATGTACTATTATTGTTTATGAAAATGTCAGAAAGTTCTAGATTTTAATTATAATTTGTTAATGTTAACGCGGTTTTGCGATTTTGAGTTTTGAGGTATATGATCTAAAGCTAAGGCTAGGTTTTGCTTTATGAATTTTGCGAAAGTAGGTATGTTTAAT